>NC_141924.1:18994131-19145646 GCF_057802395.1 Ceratotherium simum simum
AATGATTTCTAGTGGTTGGGTTTTGACTATGTTGCATATCACACTTATTTGTAACATATCAAGCTCCTTTTTTCCCCACTAGGACTAATCTAGTCACGGTTGTTCATCCTGAAAATGTCGATGTCATGCAGCTGTAATACACAAGGTGCATTTTTTGGAACCCTTGTGTAATATGTACAGGTTTTAACCTCTGAACCATACACATGGGGTTATTTAAAAGACTTACTATAACTTTGCTCTCAAGGAACAGTATATCCTGTAAAAAATGTGAAGGAAGTTCTTTTTTTTCATAATTGGAAATAAGATACATCCTTGTGCCTTTGAGGGTCTATTTTTCAACCCACTGGGATGGGTGGCCAACCCACATACAGTTCTTGAGTACCTACTAGGTAGCAGGTACTCTACTGTGTTCTGAGGAGTATGCAAAATTTAATGGCATGATCTCTGGCCCCAAATAGTTTAAATTCTTCACAATAGCTTTTACAGTGAATTTTACAGTATGATATAGTAGAAAGTAAATAGCTTTTGGAGGCTGATGTTGGTTCACATCGTACGATCTTACCATCTATGCGACTTTAGGAAACTTACGCAACTTCTCTGAGCCTCAGCTTCCTTATCTGTAAAATGGGGACAGTAATGCCTCCCTCAGGAGCCTTATTATGAGGATTCAATGCAATAATATAAGGAAAGCACCTTGCAGTGTGCTTTGTTCATGGTAAATACTCAATAGGAGTTAACTGTCTCCCCCATCACGACAAAGTATGTATTGAGATACATTAACTAAAGAATTAATTTCCCTACAACACTTTTCAGTAGTCATCAATTCCTATACCCCTTTTCTCATTCATTGTTCTGACACAGTGCCTGATACAGCAGCACTGGAATGACAATGGTCCAAGGAAAAGGGTTGCTTTTCTTTTCTTTCTGCAGTTCACTCATCCTTCACAGGATATCTTGTTTTCCTTTTTTTTTTTTTTTGAGGAAGATTGGCCCTGAGCTAACATCCGTTGCCAATCTTCCTCTTTTTGCTGAGGAAGATTAGCCCGGGGCTAACGTCTGTGCCCATCTTCCTCTTTTATATGTGGGACACCACCACAGCATGGCTATAACATGTGGTGTAGGTCTGGGCCTGGGATCCAAACCTGAGAACCCAGGCCACCAAAGTGCAGCATGCTGAGCTTGCCCACTAGGCCACGGGGCCAGCCCCTACTCACCCTCGCTTTAAAGGTAAATTTTTCTCTTTGGCTCTGAAGAAGCCCATAGGCAGTACTTGTAACTTTGGAGACTTGGCAACTTAACGTCAGGGGAATACAGGGAATCAATGATCGATAAGCAGCAGTGCGAAACCAGAGGCAGAAAACATTCAAAGGGAAGAATAGCAGGTATGATCCTGGCAGGATCAATAGAGCACGTTTTGCCCATAAGCATTGGTTATTACACTGGAGCTCATTGACCATCAGAGCCTGGCAGAGCTGAAATTCTAAATTACAATGTATACTCTCTGGGTCCAAACTGACAGTTCATATTTGAAAAAAAGGACAAAGGCCTTATTAGTAAAGGAACCACTTTTTTTTTTTTTTCTTGCGAGGAAGATCAGCCCTGAGCTAACATCCATGCCAATCCTCCTCTTTTTGCTGAGGAAGACCGGCCCTGGGCTAACATCTGCGCCCATCTTCCTCCACTTTATATGGGACACCGCCACAGCATGGCCTGACAAGCGGTGCATCGGTGTACGCCCGGGATCTGAACCCAGGCTGCCAGTCGTGGAGCGCACATATTTAACCGCTATGCCACGGGGCCAGCCCCAAAGGAACCACTTTTAAACGCAGTGTTTTAACTGGTATGATGTGAATTAAAATAGCACTTTACCAAATATTTTAATGATAGATAAAATGGCAAACAAAAACATACCCTTCTTCTGGACTGGTTTTACCCTCTACGATTAATCTCAGTAGCAGTGTTTTTAATCTTCTTTGAGCCACAAACGTCTTTGAGAATCTGATAACAGCTGTGGACCCCTCTGTCCCACTTCTACCCCCAAAATTCATGTGCACACACCTAATTCTGCAAATATCTTCAAGGGATCCACAGACCTCCTAAAGCCCATGCTTGCGCCTCAGATTAAGAACTCCTTTTGCCTAGCGAGTTCTAAAGTTCTTACAGGCTGGCCAGCCCCGTGGCTTAGCGGTTAAGTGCACATGCTCCGCTGCTGGTGGCCCGGGTTCGGATCCCGGGCGCGCACCGACGCACCGCTTGTCCAGCCATGCTGAGGCCGCATCCCACATACAGCAACTAGAAGGATGTGCAGCTATGACATACAACTATCTACTGGGGCTTTGGGGGCGGGGGAAAAACATTAAAGTTCTTACTAGCTTGAGCTTTTATATCTGCTGATCAGAATCAAAGGCTCTGTGGAATTCATAAAATTACCTGTGAATGTGAATTGGAACATAATGAGCCACAGCCTACCAGGTGATTTAATTAACACACCGAATAATTAGATTACCCCTGTTCCTTCAGATCGTTGTTTATTTTGCTAAACTAAAGGATAAAGCTGTGGTCTGATGTCACCCGAATTGGGGAGGTGTGGACACTTGATGCAGTTCTACATTCCTTCTAATCCTCTTCCCCAAGCCTTCCTAAAGCAGTGCCCTTTCGCCCAAACACTCTTGTTGGCCTTTCTTACCCTCAACTTGGTTTAAGTATCTCTCCTCTGTGCTCTCACTTGTCTGGAACATAGTACTTAATACTTGGTGCTGAAATTATTTGCCTTCGTACCTAGACATGAGCACCCCTCCTTCACCCCCAGGATGGGCATTTTGTCAATAATAATAGCAACCGCTCTCATTTACTGAGGGTCTCTTGTGTGCTAGACACTATGCTAACCACTTTTAAATGCTATCTTCACAACATCTGAAAAATGAGTAAATTGAAGTGCTCTTCTTACCAGCTCCACTACTGAGCCACCATCATCTCGTCTAGGTTATGGCCAAAGTCTCCCAACTGGTCTTCCTGATTCTTCTGTGTGCTTCTGTTCAAAGCTTAAGTCAGATGGTGTCACTTCCCTGCTCAAAACCTTCCAATGGCCCCCAACTCACTTAGAATAAAGTCCAGTGTACTTACCATGGCCTACAAAGTCCTATCGACCTTGCTCCTGGATACCTCTGACCTCATCCCCTATCAATTTCCCTTTCACTCTGTCTAGCCACCCTGGCTGCCTTGACGTTCCTCAGACCAAGCACACTCCTACCTCCGGGCCTTTGCACTTACTGCTCCCTCTTCCCCGTGGTGTCCTGGTAAATAACAAATGGCTCTCTAAGGGGGGAAAAAACCCAACTCTTGTAGCATTTGTGGACTTCTGTGTCTAAATGCTCTCATTGAGGCTGATTTCAAGCTACCAATTTGACTTCACTGAACAGGGAGGTGGGGAGAGATGTGCACAATCAGAACAAGCACAAGCCAGTGCCCACACACCACTGCCTCTTTCTGAAACTCTTTCCCTACATACAACCTCCTGGCTGGCTACCCCACTTCCTTCAGGTCTCTCCTCAATTGTCATCTTAGTAGAGACATATTTTCTAGCACATGCCACACATGCATACCTCATCTGCCCTGTCATTCTTTACTCTCCTTATCCTGCATTATTTCCACAGCACTTTTCACAACCTGGCACATATTTATTTATCGTCAATCTCTCCCCATTAGAAAGTAAGCTTCCGGAGTAGGTGCTTCTTTCGTTCAATGCTGTATCTCCAGCGCCTAATATGCAGGAGGACCCCCATAAATATTTGCTTTCAAATGAAAGGGGTTATGTAACCTGCCCAAATCATATGGTTTTGAAGTGGCAGAACAGGCACTCAGGCAATGAAGCTGATGGTCCTTAACTGAGCTGAGACGACTTTTATTGCCAATGCCTACATCAGGGCCTGGGCAGCGAAGAGCAGGCACACAGTAAATATTTGCCGACCTGAAAAACCAAGCAGAATGGACATTATCTGCAAAAGCTTTTGTGCAAGTGGCTAGAGACAGGGTGAGAAACCAAGTCAGGATCCCCCATACCTGCCCTCCAAGAAAATAAAAGCTGTCGAAAGAAACCTGGGCTAGAAGATTACCACATGTGGGACATGATGGGTGGGGGGGATTATTATCATTACTGTTACACAAATACCCAAGTGGATTTTGTAAATGATTAAATAATACCTAATTACGTAAAAAATACGTAAAACAGGAAGGTAAGACTCAACCATAAACTCTCCACACAGAAATAACCACAGATGATCTTTGAGATTGTTCCAGACTTTATCGATGAGTACATACTTTTTTAAAGAATTAGTATAATACTGTATAACTTTGTTACCCACTTTCTCAATTAATATATAAGCATCTTTCTATGTCAATAAACATACTTCTTCATATCTTCAGTGGCTTTAATTCAACTTGTTCTCTACTGTTGGACATTTACACGTATACATTGGACATTTACACGTATACGTTGGACATTTACACGTATACGTTGGACATATCGTTGCTATTTGCTATTTTAAACGTCGCAATAAATCTATAGAAATTTGTGAACAAAGCTATAATTATTTAATTAAGATAAATTCCTAGAAGTGGGATTTCTGTGTCAAAGGATATAGCAATCTATAATCTTACTAATAGTTTCCCCCAAGTTTTTGCCACCATGTGTATTGTGCTTGTAGCATCATAATACCTCACATTTACTGAGGACTGCTCTAAGTGCATGATGTGTATTAACTCATTAATTTCTTACCAAAACCCCATGACGGAAGATACTGTTATTCCCATTTTAGAAATGGAGAAACTGAGGTGAGTGGCTGGGCTGGGATCTGATCCAGACAGCCCCCGAGCCTGTGCTCATGGCATAGTGACTGGTCTGGTAAGTTTGTGATGAATAGGTGTGGCTGACTGAACTTAAAACTCGGCTCCCCCACTTACCTATTGTGAGGTCTTAGGAAATTTACTTAGCATCTCCATGCCACTTTTCTCATCTGTGAAGTGGGTTTAAGCAGAATACCTCATAAGGTGGTAATCTTTCTTTTTTTAATGGTTAGGAAATTTATTGTGTCCAGCGATAGCTCAGTCTACAGAGTTATTCAACACAGTGACTCAATGTTCTTTTTTTTCATTTGGTGAGGAAGATTGGCCCTGAGCTAACACCTGCTGCCAATCTTCCTCTTTTTGCTTGAGGAAGATTGTCTCTGAGCTAACATCTGTGCCCATCTTCCTCTATTTTGTATGTGGGACGCCACCACAGCATGGCTTGATGAGCAGTGTGTAGGTCTGTGTCTAGGATCTAAACCCACAAACCCCAGGCCATCAAAGCGGAGCACGTGAACTTAACCACTACAGCACCGGGCCAGCCCCTCAATGATGTTCTTTGCTTCTCTCTGCTATCCTTGTGTGCTGACTGTACCCTCAAGGCCTGGCTCTATTTATGGCCACTAGATAGCAGTTCCAGGAATCATATCCAGTTATAAGATATCCCGTCCTTTCTCCTTTCAGAAGAAAGGAACCACCTCTTCACGTGCCTCCTTTTTAGGAATGAGAAATACCTTCCTTGCCAAAAGTCTACTAACAAGACTTTGCTCGTGCCTCCTTGGGAAGGTTCTGTCATGTGCCCATTCCCAAACCAATCACTGGCAAGGGTTTTCCATGAACGATGATGAGGAGTCAACCACAGAGATGCCAACATTAAACTTTTGGGAAAAGTCTACCAGTCATATATACCCTGTCTTCTTTCTCCATGATTGTGAAACCACTGATGTTTAAGATGAATTACTTTACTGACATAAAGAGAAAAAAAATAATTTAGTGAACATGTATTGTACATTCCCACTGAGAGAATACAAATGAAAAGAAGACTCCACCTCTCTTGCCTTTCATCCCAGAGTAGTGGATACAGGCACAATACCAACTACTTTGCAAGGCAGTTTTTTTCTAAACACCATAACTGATAGACAATTGTAAAAATAGACAAGAGATTCATTCAGAATGAAATTTTTGCTTCAAAGACGATTACACCTAAGTTTCTAATTTATAACGGTCACAGAGCCATAGAAAGATAACACCCCACAAGTTTGAGGAGAACATTTCATCACCCTTAGCAGGGATGGAACCATTCTCCAATGGCTGCCATCACATCACTCCTAAGCATCAGGCAGGGTCAGACCAACCTAAGCCCAATGGTGATTTAGTTTCCAGGAGACTGTAAGGCAAACTGCTTACAAACAAAACAGCTTAATTAAGGTGTAACATACACAAAGTACACAAATGTTAAATGTAAAACCCAAGAAATTTAAATATATCTTATGACTGGTGGTAACTCTTAAACGTAAAACACTTAGAACAGTGGCTGACACACAGAAAGGGCTCAGTAAGTACCAGCTATTGTTTCATCTGCCAATTTGATAGGTAAAGATTACAATCTTGGTTTCATTTACATTTCTTTGATGAAAGGGGTTGAACATTTTTTTCCTGTGAATTACTTGTTCACGTCCTATGGCCTTTTCACTATTGTGATATTAGTTGTTTTTTTACTAATTTGTAAGAGCCCTTTATATATTAATGACACTCATTCTTTGTCTTATATTGCAAATGTTTTTCCCAATCTGTCCCTTCCTTTTAAATTTCTTCGCCACTCACTAGTTTTCACTATTTATGTGGATGAGTTTTGTGCTCTTTTCCTTTATGATTTCAGGCTTTGATGTTCTGCTCTTAAAAAAACCTTTTGCCCAATTTCATTAGTAAATATTCACCTATGTTTTAGAATGGAACTCACAATTTTATTTCTTTATATTTAAATCTTTAATCCACATATAATTTATCTTAGCACATGGTATGCAGCTAGAATCTAACCTTGTTTGAAATCGTTAGCCAGTTTTGACATTGTGTATTAATTCATCCATTTTACATTTACTTAAAATGACATCCTTAACATATATTAAATTTCTGTTTTTCCCTTTTCTCCTATGTCATAAGAATGTCCAAAGGACCTGAATTTAGTTGACTACTTTTACTGTATAGGAAGCCCAGCTGCATTACATGAGATAGCCATGGCAGGAGAAAAATATTAAAATTCTACAAATGAGTATGTATTTCTAGACTAACTAGACTCTTTCACTGATCACTCAGTCTATTTCTAGTGTATTTCCTGTGAAGTTACACCTTCATATCCCCCTGCCTGGAGCAGCCTACCATGGCTTAAAATGTCCTGTACACCCTCGTATACCCGTTAATTCATTTAACATTATTCAGTGCCTAATGCGTACCATGCACCATGCTAAGTAGTGAACCAGACAAATGCAACTCTTCCCACAATGTAGCATAATATATTATCTGGTACAAGACAATCTTTAAATATTTACACCAATAATACATCACAGTTGTGTCTGGTGCTACAAACATAATACCCTTTCCAGCTGAGAAATCACATATCCAGATCTTGTTCATTTCTTCATATATTTCATAAGGCACAGCCTGGAAGAGATGGTTCCAATTTCCAATGGGAAATACCAGAAAGACACTTGAAATTATCTTCTGAATATTTAAAAGATGTCTTGGGCTAATGTGAGGAGTAGGAAAAAATAGTTAAAAGAGAGCCCTAAAACATTAGGGGGCAAAAGTCCATCAGCTCAACCCCTCAGAGATAATCCTTTAAATTCTCAGGTCTATATCCTGAGCAAAGCCAGTCCCACGGCAGATGAACTCGGAAACAAATTATATAAGGTCAAGGATGAGGCAGAAAGGCGAATCCAGCACAGCATCATGCTGACCCTTGAAAGGGAAAACCAGTTGTTACCTTCTTTGGTACTGTGCCCTATTTTTCCTGTGGTGTCCCTTATTTTCTACATTTGATAAGTTTCAAACCATGAGCAACCATGTGGAATAGTTTTAACAGCTGAAACAAAAAAAAATTTGCTTTATGAAAAAAAGAAAAGAAAAAACTCACAAATTTTTCCAACCAGTAAATTCTACATGCATTTAATGGCTGCAGAGTCACCAGCAGTGATTAAACCACAGAGCACAAGTTTTCCAGCTCAAACTGCAAAGGAATATTTTTTTTAAATCAAAGTAGATCTGCCTGAGGACAGCTAAATATAAGTGATTCTTTTCTTTGTGAAAAATTTCTTCCTCATTGAACCCATTTTGATGGTAACAAATAAATTTGAATTGATTAAAAAACCCTAGGTTGTTTTATCCAAGAGGATAATTTAAAGCAGAAACAAACAGGTGATTTGTATTTTTACCTTAAAATAAGTTTGATATTTCTGAAGTCTATGCTGAAGAAAGAAGATGCCAACAAATTCACTCATCACCATACATATAGTTAAGCTTTCTAAACCAAATCTCTTTAGCATGAGATCAAAGACAGGCTACTCTTAGAGATTCCCAAATATCCTATCCAACTCTTTAAAAGCCAGCTTCTGTTTCTCCGAGAAACAAAATACATGCAATATTCCATAAAAGCACCATAGGTAGCTGAAATGCAAAACAACCCGCGAACCACATTCTTTTTCACAGAATTAGCAGGCCTAGATCACCTGATTCTTAGACCATTTATTTCACTATTTCTTTTCTTTCACTGGCAGGACTGTCCAAAACCTCTATCTTGCCTTTTCCATCTTCTGAATGAGGAAGCTTAATGTTGTCTATGGTGACTTCAGAATCGCTGCTGTCATCTTCGTCCTCGGATTCTGAACCGTCCTCTGAACTGTCTTGTGAACTCTCTTCTGAACTGTCCTCTTCTTTTGAATCAGATTGATTCATCTCAAACAAGGCCACATCCTGCAAAAAGCACCACGTGGGAAATTTATTTCTAAAAAGTTGTAAAAACAACATTGGGAACGACCAACATTTAGCACAAATATTGAAGCACAAAGGACAAGAATTTTTTTTTCCTCCCCCAAAGCCCCAGTGCACAGTTGTATATCCTAGTGGTAAGTCCTTCTGGTTCTTCTATGTGAGCTGCCGCCACAGCATGGCTACTGACAGATGGGTGGTGTGGTTCTGCAACCAGGAAACAAACCTGGGCTGCTGAGGCGTAAAGCACAGAACTTTAACCACTAGGCCATCGGGGCTGGCTCAGAAATGTTTTTAATACAATGTGGCACTTGTATTGTTCCAGTTACCAGAGTCCACTCTAATGATTTACATTTACTACACGTCTAAAAAGTCCCCCACAACCCAATTCTCTATATCCTGAATACAGTCAACATTCACTCAACAAATATTAATGTGAGCCAGGCATCATACTGCGTCCTAGAGACTCAGCAACAACAGCAACAGAATCCTTACGTTTCTGAGCAGGCGTTGGCAAACTACGGCCTGTAGCCCCAAACCAGCCTGCTGCCTGTTTTGGTTTAGCTCGTGAGCTAAGAATGGTTTTTATATTTTTAAGTGGTAGAAAAAAACTCAGTTAGTCAACGAATACTTCAAGATAACAAATGTAATATTTGATTTGAAAAAGCCCTCCTAAGATTCTGTATTACTAAATCCTTCAACTTCACCCAGGGAAGCTTACTGATCAGTAAGATCCTTAATCATAAAATGACCAAGTACCTACGCTGAACTGGAAACATGAGCTGACCTTCCAGGAAGGAAGGAAAGTAACACTCGGAATTAAAATGGAAACGTTCTCTCTTTTTTTGGTGACACGGCACACTGGTAATTTTACTTCATGAAATGAAAACAAAGCCGAATTACCATTTGTATAACTTCTCCAAGAGTCTCATCAATATTTTCAATATTGAAACGACCAGGTGGTGCAGCTGCAATTTCTTTTCTTAGCTTTTCATTTGCCTGGGCCATCTGTGGGAGAAAGGACTGTACTTGGTCCAATACTAATGAGAGAAAACACAGTTTATCAAGATTTATGTTAGTATTTGGTCAAACTTCAAATTTTAAAATCCAGAATTTCCTGTAAAACACTTCTGAATCTAATAGTAATAATAATAACAATAATTATAATGAAAAAATCTTTCTAATGTTTTCCATTTGAAAAACCTCCATCCATAGGACCTCACAATTCAGCAATTAATTGTTTCCCAATGTTTTATTTGTTTGTCATATATCCCCAGATCTGTAACCTCCTAGAAGGCTGGCATCCAACAAACAGTAACTGAATAAGGAGGTAGGGTGACTTAATAGTTAAGTGCACCAGGCTTTGGGGGCAGCCTGACAAGGTTATTAATAGAATCTCAGTTCCACCTCTTACTCTGTCTGAATCACCTTGGGCATGTTAATTAAGTAGTGGTTGTTTTTACCTGCCTAACATCCATTCTCCTCTCTTCTGATAACATAACCCTGACTTTCCTTTTAGGCTCTGTCACTCTCAGTCACTCCTGCCCCTCACCCCGTGTGTGCCTATATGTTCCACAACCTTGGCCACCACGATTCGGTTCAGTGGCATACACAGTGACACCGTGATCTAGTCGGGCCAATGCGAGATCACCCTGGGACATGGTTTGACTGTTGAGAAAGAGAACCTTCTTTCTCAGTGATGACTGACTGACTGAGCTGCCGTATGTAAGTCTGGTGCTGCTGATAAACTGGCCAGTGTGCCACACATGGGGGAAAAGCCTGCGCTACATTAAGCCAACACCTAGGAAAGCAGAGCTAAGGGGCACAGAGCAGCAGACTCCTGATGACACTGAGCACATGGATGCAGATGTTTCTGAAATCACTTTTTCCCCCAATAAAACGAGCCAACGTAATTTCTTTTTTTTTTTTTTTTTTTGCTTAAGGCAATCTGAGCTGGATTTCAGTCATTTACAATCACCGGAATCCTAACTAATACATTTAATTTAACCATTTGAAATCTCAGTTTACTCATCTGTAAACCAGGGGTGATAATTGCCAGGCACTACGCTTAGTACAGGGGAGTCAACAAACAAGGGATAGCTAATCTCCTCGTCTCTCAAAAGAGGCCCAGCACCTAACTATGCACATGATGAGTTCTCAAAACTTGTTAAGTCACTGACACAGCTACACGACAGATGACTAAAATGTCCAGAGTATGGAGGAAGAAAAGAAAATGATGGTAAAAGTCAAAAAATGGCCTTTAATTGTAAAATAGCACTCCTAGAAGGATTACATGAGGTCACATACTAACAAAGTCCCACACGATGTCTGGCACATACTAAATAGTGAGTCAATGTTAGCTCTCGTGCCCTTTCAGATACATGTGAAGAGAAATTACTGATAAAAATAAAGGTATTTCTGTGTCTGTAGATTTAAATCTATTACCACAGACGGAGATCAGGTGATTTTGTTCTGCTTTGGTTTTTAACGAATCATGTGGAGCAAAACAAGTACCCACGTGTGTGGCAGGAACCACGATTCTGGGAAGCCAGATATTTCTGTGGTCCTCTAGAAGAGTACATGCTAAACCCTGAAGCCAGGCCAGCTGTAGTTCTTCTAAACAGAATAAAACAATATCCAGCACACAACAACATAAGAGTAGACAGAAAAAGACGTCTGAAGAAAAAAATGACCAAAAATTTCCCAAATTTGATGAAAACTATAAGCCCACAGATCTAAGAAATTCAACAGACTCCAAGCTCAGGAACCACAAAGAAAACTACAACACATCACCATCGAATTGGTGAAAAACAGTGATAAAGAAAATCTTAAAGGGGGGCCAGCCCAGTGGCGCAAGCGGTTAAGTGCACGTGCTCTGCTGCGGCGGCCCGGGGTTCGCCAGGTCAGATCCCCAGCGCGCACCAATGCACCAGTTGTCAAGCCATGCTGTGGCGGCATCCCACATAAAGTAGAGGAAGGTGGGCACGGATGTTAGCCCAGGGCCAGTCTTCCTCAGCAAAAAGAGGAGGATTGGCAGATGTTAGCTCAGGGCCGAGCTTCCTCACAAAAAAAAAAAAAAAAAAAGGAAAATCTTAAAAAAGCCAGAGAAAAAAGGAAATATTACATACATGACAAACATAAGAATGACATCAGTCGACTTCTCATCAGAAACAATGCAAGTTGGAAGGCAGCAGAGCAATATCTTTAAAGTACTGAAAGATTAAGAAAATTTTAAAACCTGTCAAGCTAGAACTATATATCCATGGAAAACATCTTTCAAAACCCAAAACAAAATAAATACTTTCTCAGACATATAAAGGTGGGTGAATTCATCATCAGCAGGCCTGCAGTACAAAAAATGTTGTTTTTAACAAGACAAACAACCTGATTTTTAAAATGGGCTAAAGATTTGAACAGACACTTCACCAAAGACACATAAACAGTGAATAAGCACGTGAAAAGATGTCCAACATCATTAGGCACTACAGAGAAACAAATTAAGATCACAATGCAATACCACTACATACACACTAGAATAGCTAAAATTAAAAACACCACACCATGTGTGGTACCTGGCTGACGGGAATGCAAAATGGTATACCCAACTTTGGAAAATAGTTTGGCAATTTCATCTTTATACAATACTTTCCATAAGACCTAGCAATCCCATGGGCCAGCCCCGTGGCTTGGCGGTTAAGTGCGCGTGCTCTGCTGCTGGCGGCCCGGGTTCAGATCCCGGGCGCGCACCGACGCGCCGCTTCTCCGGCCATGCTGAGGCCGCGTCCCACATACAGCAACTAGAAGGATGTGCAGCTATGACACACAACTATCTACTGGGGCTTTGGGGGGAAAAAATAAATAAATAAAATTATAAAAAAAAAAAGACCTAGCAATCCCACTCTTAGGTATGTACCCCACCAAAATGAAAACCTTTGTCCACACAAAAACTTGTATTTGAATGGAAAGCCACCATGCGGCCATTTCACCTGTTGCCAATTTACTGCATCCTAAGGTTAAGTTCTCCTCTTAGAATACTCATGATTTCTTAGTCTACTCACAGAACCTCATGCATCATTTACATTGTTTTCACTGAGTTCTTGTCTTTATTCTTTTTTTTAAACATGAAGAGTGAATTACACAGATGGTGAGTATTACATGAATGCTCTATGAACAAAGTCTGAGTGTGGTACATATTTATGATTGTGCAGTACAGCAATATTATAGAGTAATTAATGAAGAGAACTGGCCCTATGATTTAGTAGTACAAGTAACATTTACCATTTAAGAAATTGTGTCCAATTTAATGGGATGTGCTGGTGTTTTCCCATATTTGTGTAGTAAATTTGGGGCTCAGCAACCTCTAAAAAAAATTTCCCATAGAGATTAACAATAATTGTTTTTGATTTCCAAAAATTCATCCCACGAGTTTTTCTGGGAAAAGTTACCCTCTTAAAGCAGGGAAATAATGTAAGAAATTCTATCCTTGTGTACTGACCTAACAGTGTAAATCCCAAGTAAGACCTGCTCTGCCGGACACTCTGTGGTTTGACATCTGACCATGAAGGCAGAGACTGTCCCATCAAATAACTGACTAGGTAGAAGTGAACATCAGAGAGGGTTCTTGAGAGAAAGAGAGAAAGAGAGAGCGAGAGAAGGGTACTTACAGGGACTCCTCTCTATCCGAACTGTTTGAAGAGTGGAATTCTTCTTGGAATTAGGCTTGGAGTTGATGAGCAACCTGTCCCATATACCTGAAAACACAAACACATTTAATTTACTATAGCATAAAGAAACAGGAGCCCATCACAGCAGGCTTTCCATGACCACTCTCAACTCTTGACCATTCCTCACTTCCCAAAAGGCTTTGAAAAAAAGAAGCACTCCAAGTTCCATTAGAACATTTTAGCTCTTTACGTACATCCATCTCCCCAGTCTTTTTTTTTTTCTTGTGAGGAAGATTAGCCCTGAGCTAACATCTGTTGCCAATCCTCCTCTTTTTGCTGAGGAAGACTGGCCCTGGGATAACATCTGTGCCCATCTTCCTCTACTTTATATGGGACGCCGCCACAGCATGGCTTGACGAGTGGTGCATCGGCTTGTGCCTGGGGTCCGGGCACTGGGCCGCTGCAGCGGAGGGCGCACACTCAACCGCTACCCCACCAGGCCGGCCCCCCATCTCCCCTTTCTTAAGCCTGTCTCATACATCTGTGTCACCAACGCACTAAACTGCACCTTCTGATCTAGATTGGAAAGCCAACAGTCACTAATGCAGGTCTGCAATGACAGAGCAGAGGAAGCAGTACAGAATACGATAACGGTTAAGTGACTGAAATGGTTACCACCTGCATTATATTGGGCAAATTACCTAACCTCTTTGAACATTCGTTTCTTCACCTCTAGAACATTCCTGCCTGGTTAGTTCCCCTTCAGCAAAGATGTCCAACAGCCCTTTGGAGAAATTCTGTCCCCCAACTCCACCTTTTCAGACTCATCATTCACTCCTCCTCAAATCAACCCAACTCTCCAGCCCATCAGAACTCAGAGAACAAGACTCGTCTTTCAAAACTCAAAGCTTTGCACACCTCCTTTCCAAAACCTGCAAAATCTTTTCACTCTGGTACAAAAATCCTGTCCACTCACAAAGCAGAGCTCAACAAACATTCGTTTCTTACGACTTGAGGCCTAGCAATCGGATTACTGTAAAGAGCACGGATTCTGGAGCCAGACTGATGGGATTCAAATCTCAATTTTGCCACTTTCCAGCCACACGATCTCAGGCAAGTCACTTATCTGTATGATACACCATGACTCAGTTTCCTCATCTATAAAATGGAGATAACACAACCTTCTGCACAGGGTTATTGTGAGGATTAAATTAGTTAATTCCTGGAGGATACTAAGCACTACACAAGCTCTGGCTATTATTATCATAACTCCTTTGGATGCTCTGGGTTCTCACAGAACCTTTTCTTCAAGCGAACACTCACTGAGAATATGCCCAAGCCCTCAGGCGCATTCTCCTTCTCACAAAAATTCTATAGGTACTACCAGCTCCATTTTCCACATGTGAACACTGAGGCTTTGAGAAGGTAAACAACTCTCCCAAAGGCCCACAGCTAATTACTTGTGGAGCCGGGATTCGAACCGATGCTTTTAAATTCTCTATTATAGTGTCTGAAATCCTATGTGGATTTCCTGGACCCATGTCTCCCTCTACAAGCGAGCGACACTAAAGGCCACTGGTTCTGTGCGCAGTTGGGGGGGAGGGGAGTTAATCCATAATATTCGCCCCCCTCTACTGGCCAAGTGCTTGGACCCAGACCGCCGACCCTAAGGCCTTCCCTTTGGGAGAGGTGTCGTGCAGCGGAGCTCGGCAAAGTGGGCGCCCACCACCGTGCAGAATAGAACCACCACCCCCGGGCCCGCGGCCGGGCGCCTGCCCCCGACCCCTCCGTCCTATCCACCACCCCTGCCTACCCCCGCCCCCCCTCCACACACACACACACACACACACACACACACACACACACACACGGCGGGGGACACGCTGGAGCCCTGCGGACACGCCGGGGGCTGCTCCCAGGGGTGCGGGTCCTGGGCAGGGAGCGGCCCGCCCCCGCCGCACGTGCGCGCCCCAAGCCGCCGCCACCGGCCGGTCACCTCCGCGGCCGCCGCTCCCCGCCGCCAGCAGCTCCTTGGAGACCGAGGCCCCGGAGCCGTCCGTGAGGGACGACGTACAGCTCGGGCTGGACTGGGGCTCGCCGTGGACCTCCATGCCTCTCCTGGCTTCAGAGCCAGCCCACCCAGGCCCGGATGCAGGAAAGAGGCTCCGGCAGGGGGCGTGGCCAGGGCTGCGATTGGAGGAAACTCGGAGGTGGGCGGGGAGAGGGGCGGGGTGAGGGCGGCCCCAGCGAGGGCGACACCTGGCGGAGCCACGAGGCCGTTCCTATCGTTGGAAAAGGAAGGTTGGGACTCTGGAGGCCTTGTCATTGGATGAAAGAGCTGGCGACGTTGGATTTTAGCTAAATAAATCCTGCCCTGAACAGCACACCATGAGATTGCCCTCCTCTTAATTTATTTTTTCTTTTAATTTTTTTAATTTTGGTAAAAAAAACACGTAACGTAAAATCTACCATCTCAACCGTTTTTAAGAGCTCAGTTCAGAAGTGTTAACTATAATCACATTGTTATGTAAGAGATCTCTAGAATTTTTTCTTCTTGCAAAGCTGAACCTCTATATCCATAGAACAACCTCCCATTTTCCCCTCCCCCCAGCCTCTGGAAACCACCATTCTAATTTCTGTTTCTATGAGTTTGACTACTTCAGATACTTCATATAAGGGCAATCATAAAGTATTTGTCTTTTTGTAACTGATGTATTTCTCTTAGTATAACGTCCTCAAAGTTTATCCATGTTGTAGCATGTGACTGAATTCTCTTCTTCTTTAAGGCTGAATAATATTCCATTCTATGCATATACCATATTTTCTTTATCCATTCATCCCTTGATAGGTATTTGGGCTGCTTCCACCTTTCATCTGTTATGAATAATGTTGCAGTGAACATGAGTATACAAATATCTCTTCAAGATCCTGCTTTCAGTTCTTTTGGATTTATATCCAAAAGTTTGATTACTGAATCATATGGTAATGCTATTTTTTAATTTTTGAAGAACCTCCATACTGGTTTCCATAGCAGCTGCACTATCTTAACATTCCTACCAGCAGTACATAAGGGTTCCAATTTCTCCATATCCTCACCAACATTTGTTATTTTATTTTTTTTATAGTGGCCATCCAAATGGGTGTGAGGTGATACCTCACTGTAGTTTTGATTTGCATTTCTCTAATGATTAGTGATGTTGAGCATCTTTTCCTGTGCTTATTGTTCATTTGTATATCTACTTTGGAGAAATGTCTATTCAAGTTCATTGCCCATTTTTTAATCAGATTATTTGTTATGTTGGTGTTGAGTTGTAGGAGTTATTTATATATTCTGGATATCAACCGCTTATCAGATATATGATTTGCAAATATTTTCTCCCATTCTGTAGGTTGCCTTTTCACTCTTTCACTGATTGAAAAATTCAATGATTGTTTCCTTTCCTCTTCACTCTTTTAAATGTATTTATCCACCACCTGCAGTATGCCCAGACCCCTCTGCTGCGGGATTCCAAGCAGAAGCAGAAATCTTGGACCAACCTTTTTCTGCTTGTTTCTAACTGAACAGGTGCTCCAGACTCAGCCACCCGGATTAAATCCAGTCCCAAATCGCTCATGGAGTAGCTGTGACTTTGGGCAGATCAATCTCTGAACCTCAATTTCCCCCTCTGTAAAATCAGGGTAACAGTATTTCACAGGATTGTCTTAAGGGATAAAAGAAGACGACGATTAAACAGTAATCACAAACCTCCCCAAAAATAAAAGTCCAGGACCAGATGGCTTCCCTGGTGAATTCTACCAAACATTCAAAGAAGACTTAATACCTATCCTTCTCAAACTCTTCCAAAAAATTGAGGAGGGGGGAAGCTCCCTAACTCATTCTACGAAGCTGACATTACCCTGATACCAAAACCAGACAAGGACAACACAAAAAAAGAAAATTACAGGCCAATATCACTGATGAACATCAATGCAAAAATCCTCAACAAAATACTAGCAAATCGCATACAACAATATGTTAAAAAGATTATACACCATGATCAAGTGGGATTTATTCCAGGTATGCAGGGATGGTTTAACATTCGCAAATCAATCAATGTAATACACCACATTAATAAAATGAAGAATAAAAATCACATGATCATCTCAATAGATGCAGAGAAAGCATTTGACAAGATACAGCATCCATTTATGATAAAAACTCTGAATAAAATGGGTATAGAAGGAAAGTACCTCAACATAATAAAGACCATATATGAGAAACCCACAGCTAATATCATCCTCAATGGTGAAAAACTGAAAGCCATCCCTCTAAGAACAGGAACCAGACAAGGATGCCCACTGTCACCACTCCTATTTAACATAGTACTGGAAGTCCTAGCCAGAGCACTCAGGCAAGAGAAAGAAATAAAAGGGATCCAAATTGGAAAGGAAGAAGTGAAACTGTCACTATTTGCAGATGACATGATTTTATATATAGAAAACCCTAAAGAATCCACCAGAAAACTTTTAGAAGTAATAAACGAATATGGTCAAGTTGCAGGATACAAAATCAACATACAAAAATCAGTTGCATTTCTGTACACTAACAACAAAGTAGCAGAAAGAGAAATTAAGAATACCATCCCATTTACAATCGCAACAAAAAGAATAAAATATCTAGGAATAAATTTAACCAAAGAAGTGAAAGATCTGTACACCGAAAACTATAAAACATTTCTGAAAGAAATTGAAGAAGACACAAAGAAATGGAAAGATATTCTGTGCTCTTGGATTGGAAGAATTAACATAGTTAAGATGTCCATACTTCTTAAAGCCATCTATAGATTCAATGCAATCCCTATCAAAGTTCCAACAACATTTTTCACAGAAATCAAACAAAGAATCCTAAAATTTATATGGCACAACAAAAGACCCCGAATAGCTAAAGGAATCCTGAGAAAAAAGAACAAAGCTGGAGGTATCACACTCCCTGATTTCAAAATATACTACAAAGCTATAGTAACCAAAACAGCATGGTACTGGCACCAAAACAGACACACAGATCAATGGAATAGAATTGAAAGCCCAGAAATAAACCCACACATTTATGGACAGCTCATCTTTGACAAAGGAGCCAAGCACATACAATGGGCAAAAGAAAGTCTCTTCAACAAATGGTGTTGGGAAAACTGGATAGCCACATGCAAAAAAATGAAAGTAGACCCTTACCTTACACCATACACAAAAATTAACTCAAAATGGATTAAAGACTTGAATGTAAGACCTGAAACTGTGAAACTTCTAGAAGAAAACATAGGCAGTACGCTCTTCGACATCAGTCTTAGCAACATCTTTTCAAACACCATGTCTGACTGGGCAAGAGAAACAATAGAAAAAATAAACAAATGGGACTACATCAAACTAAAAAGCTTCTGCACGGCAAAGGAAACCATCAAAAAAACGAAAAGACAACCTAACAATTGGGAGAAGATATTTGCAAACCATACATCTGATAAGGGCTTAATCTCCAAAATATATAAAGCACTCATACATCTCAACAACAAAAAAACTACCAACCCAATTAAAAAATGGGCAAAAGACCTGAACAGACATTTCTCCAAAGAACATATACAGATGGCCAACAGACACATGAAAAGATGTTCAAAATCACTAACTATCAGGGAAATGCAAATCAAAACTACAATGAGATATCACCTCACACCCGTCAGAATGGCTATAATTAACAAGACAGGAAACAACATGTGTTGGAGAGGATGTGGAGAGAAGGGAACTCTCATCCACTGCTGGTGGGAGTGCAAACTGGTGCAGCCACTATGGAAAACAGTATGGAGATTCCTCAAAAAATCAAGGATAGAACTACCATATGATCCAGCTATTCCACTGCTGGGTATTTATCCAAAGAACTTGAAAACAGGGCCGGCCCTGTGGCTTGGTGGTTAAGTGCGCGCGCTGCGATGCTGGCGGCCCGGGTTCGGATCCCGGGTGCGCATCGAGGCACCACTTCTCTGTCCATCCTGAGGCCGAGTCCCACATACAGCAACTAGAAGGGTGTGCAGCTGTGACATACAACTATCTACTGGGGCTTTGGGGGCAAAAAATAAAAAAGTAAAAAAAATAAATAAAAAAAAACAAAGAACTTGAAAACACCAATTTGTAAAGGTACATGCACCCCGTGTTCATTGCAGCCTTATTCACGATAGCCAAGACTTGGAAGCAACCTAAGTGCCCATCAAGGGACGAATGGATAAAGAAGCTGTGGTATATATACACAATGGAATACTACTCAGCCATAAGAAACGATGAAATCCAGCCATTTGTGACAACATGGATGGACATTGAGGGTATAATGCAAAGTGAAATCAGTCAGAGGGAGAAGGTCAAATACCGTATGATTTCCTTCATTAAGTAGTAGATAATAACAACAATAAACAAACACATAGGGACAGAGATTGGATTGGTGGTTACCAGAGGGGAAGGGGGGAGGGAGGAGGGTGAAAGGGATAATTCGGTACATGTGTGTGGTGATGGGTTGTAATTAGTATTTTGGTGGTGAACATGATGTAGTCCATGCAGAAATAGAAGTACAATGATGTACACCTGAAATTTTTACAATGTTATAAACCAACGTTACCGCAATAAACAAAAAAAATTAAAGTAAAAAAAAAAAAAACAGAGCCACACAATATATTCAATTAATTCAAAAGAAAATAAGATAAAAGATAAAGAGGAGCAAAGAACAGGTGGGACAAAAAGAAAACAAATAACAACATGGTAGACTTAAGCTATACCCATATCAGTAATGATATTAGATGTAAATTGGTCTAAGATTTAAAAGGCAAAGATTGTTAGACTGGATAAAACAAGACCCAGCTGCATGCTGTCTGCAAGAAATTCACTGTAACTGTAAAGACACACACAGGTTAAAAGTCAAGTGATGGAGAAAAATAAACGATGCGAATTTGAAAAAACAAAAATAAAGCTAGAGTAGCTGTATTACTATCAAACTAGATTTCAAAACAAAGAATATTACCAGGTTATGGACTAAATATTTGTGTCCTCCCCAAATTCATATGTTGAAGCCCTAATCCCCCAGTGTGGCTGTATTTGAAGATGGGCCTCTAAGGAAGTAATTATGGTTAAATGAGGTCATAAGGGCAGGGCCCTGATCTGATAGGATTAGTGTCCTTATGAGCAGAGACACCAGAGCTCTCCTCCCCTCCCTACAGGCACACACACCAAGGAAATTCCACATGAGTACATGGCAAGAAGGTGGCCGTCTGCAACTCAAGGGCAGAGCTCTCACCAAATACCAACCCTGCTGGAACCTTGATCTCGGATTTTCCAGCCTTCAGAACTGTGAGAAAATAAGTTTCTTTTGTTTAAGTCATCCAGTCTGTGGTACTTTGTTATAGCAGCCTGAGCAGACTAATATACCAAGGATAAAGATGGACGTTTTGTAATGATAAAGGGATAAATTCATCATGATGATATAACAATAATAATTGTGGATGCATCTCATAACAGACCTTTACAATATAAGAAGCAAAATCTGGGCTGGCCCCGTGGCTTAGAGGTTAAGTGAGCACGCTCCGCTGCTGGTGGCCTGGGTTCGGATCCCAGGCACGCACCGACACACCGCTTCTCCGGCCATGCTGAGGCCACGTCCCACATATAGCAACTAGAAGGATGTGCAGCTATGACATACAACTATCTACTGGGGCTTTGGGGGGAAAAAATAAATAAATAAAATCTTAAAATAAAAAAAGAAGCAAAATCTAATAGAACTAAAAGGAGAAATACACAATATTAATATTATTGTTGGAGATTTCAACACTCCTCTCTCAGTAATTGGTAGAATAAGTATACATAAAATCAGTGACTATAAAGAAGACTGGAGCAAAACCATCAACCAACTTAACCTAATTGACATATGCAGAACACTTGACCTTGTGACAGCATAATACATTGTTTCAACTGCACATAGAACAATCAATAAGATAGATCATATGGAAGACCATAACAAAAGTCACAAAAAAGTAAAAGGATTGAAATCATACAGAGTTTGTTTTCTGATGTCAACAAAACTAAAAACCTTAATTAGGTTATCAAAACTAAACTAGAAATCAATAACAGGAAGATATCCAGAAAAATCTCCAAATATTTGGAAATTAAACAACTCACTTCTAAATAACTCATGAGTCAAATAACAACTACAAGAGAAATTATAAAATATTTTTAATTGAATTAAAATAAAAACAGAAAATATCAAAATTTATGCAATGCAGCTAGAGCAGTACTAAGAGGAAAATTTACAGCATTAAATGCTTATATTTAAAAAGAAAGTCTCGGGGCCGGCCCAGTGGTGCAAGTGGTTAAGTGCACGCGCTCCACTGCATCGGCCCAGGGTTCGCCGGTTCAGATCCTGGGCATGCGCCGACTCACTGCTTGTTAAGCCATGCTGTGGCGGCGTCCCATATAAAGTAGAGGAAGATGGGCATGGATGTTAGCCCAGGGCCAGTCTTCCTCAGCAAAAAAAAAAAAAAAAAAGAGGAGGATTGGCATCAGATGTTAGCTCAGGGCTGGTCTTCCTCACAAAAAATAAAAAAAGAAAAAAATAAAAAGAAAATCTCAAACATTTATCTAAGCTTCTATATTAACTAGANAAAAGGGAGCAAATTAAACCCAAAGCAAGCAGAAGAAAAAAACGACAAAGAGTAGAAATCAATAAAATAAAAAATAACACAATATAAAAAAATAATGAAACCAAAAGCTGATTATTTGGAAAAATCAATAAAATCCATAATAAACTATCCAAACTAATCAGGAAACAAATAGAGAAGATACAAACTATCAATATCAGAAATGAAAGAGAAGAATTACTACAGATCCTACAGACATCAAATGGATAATAAGGGGAACATTCTGAACAATTATGCCAATAAATTTTCTAATTTAGATGAAATGGACTGATTCTATGAAAAAACACAAACTACCAGAATGTAAGTTTTTACCTTTGACAAATGTACCATGGTATGTACAACAGTAACAAAGGGGGGAAACTGGGTGAAAGATATATGGGCACTCTCTGTGCTATCTTTGAGAATTTTCTCTAAAATTCAAATTATTAAAAAATGTAGAATTTATTTAAAAAAATAATTCAAGAAAAATATTCTAAAATGTGTAGACAAGTGAATATACATATCAAAAGGCCATGTCATATCCCTAGAAAAATCAGCCCAGAATAGTCACTACCAAAACATACTCTGGTAAAACTGTTGGACTTTAAATATAAGAAAAAATCATTAAGAGTATTTTGGAAAAAAGACCCATTCAGTTATGAGGAAAGAAAATAAGATTGGCATTGGAGTTTTGTTTTTTCTTTTTTTTTGGTGAGGAAGATTAGCCGTGAGCTAACATCTGTTGCCAATCCTCTTCTTTTTGGTGAGGAAGACTGGCCCTGAGCTAACATCTGTGCCCATCTTCATCTATTTTATATGTGGGACACTTGCCACAGCATGGCTCAATGAGCAGTGTGTAGGTCCATGCCCGGATCCGAACCAAGGAACCCCAGGCCACCGAAGTGGAGCATGCACACTTAACCACTACGCCACCAGACCAGCCCCAGACATTGAACTTTTTGACAGAAAATTTGTTGCCAAAAGGCAATTGAATACCATATTTAAAATACTTAAAGAAATAATTTAAACTAAGGGCTTAGCTTAACAGTCTTTCAAGTATAAAAGTTTTAAAGACATAGACAGTTATGAACACACAAGGACACAGGAAATATTACTCCCATTGCCTTCTCGAGGAATCTACTAGAGAATAAGCTTCACATAATGATTGGAGAAATTCAACTTAAGTTTTGGTGATAAGCATTTTACAGTAGAATTCAGGATAAACAGTGAGAATAAGGTTGAAAGAATAGTATTTAATTTTTATAGGCTTTGATAACATGGATGTAACACAAATATCAAAAATGGGGAGAAAGCAGAGACTATATATGAAGAGATAATCTTGCTTTTTAAAAACTGGGAATAAAAAGATAAACTTTAAATTAGATGTTGGGGGTAAAAGAGGGAAGAGAAAGAGGTTACTAGCGTTGATGCAAATAATCAATAATCAATCTATAGATAAGAAAGATAAGGTGATACTTATTGACCCTAGTGTGAGGACTAGCCAGCAAGTGCAATCTTCGCCAGGGAAGAAAGCACTCTGGAGAAGCACGGTTTACAGCATGGTTATATACCGTTTCAGAACAAGGAACATACATCAAGCATGATGCAAATAGAATTTTTTTTCTCAAAGTCACAGGGAGATGTTTTGCTGCAGTTTAGCACATACACAGCAGGTCAACTTGATCTTGGTTTTCTGGGAAGAAAATCTTATCCTCAAAGAAGTACTGGTATTTTAGCACCAAAGGAAGGGAGACATTCATCCCTATCTTTAAAGGGTGTATTCTTTGCTTTGGGAAAATGTTTGAAGCTGACGTACAATACATGTTTGGGAAAAACAAGTTTTTGGCCAAATCAGGTTTAAACCAGAATGGCTTCCTCATATACCTCAATATGTGAAAACTTATTATTCTTATTATTTTCATCTCTAGCTAATTATAACATTATTCATAGTAGGAAGACAATATCAAAATAAGAGGGGACTGAATGGTATTATGTAAAGTTATTAGAACAAAATACAAATCTTCCTAAATACCAAAATAAATGAGACAGAAAAAGAGACAGAATAAATCAGACTTCATAGGAAAGACTTTATATGATAATAATAAAACTAAAAGGAAGTATATAAATTGTATCAATACATGCAAATAGGCTTAATTCATCTATAAAAAGCAAAAGATTTTCAGATTGGATAAAAGTCAAAATCCAACTTTATGCTGGATAGAAGAGACTTTCTAAAATATAAGATTAAAGTGATAAAAATAAAAGGGTAAACTAGGCATATTCAAATATAAAGAAAACAGGGTCACAATTTTGTTATTAGACAAGCAAGAATTCACCCCCATTCCTCAAGAAGGAGACAAAAAGACACTTTATAATGCTAAAGTCCACAATTTACAAAGAGGAAAACTATTATTAATATCCATGTGTCTAATAATACAGCAACGACTATTATAAAGTGGAAACTAAAGGGAATGCAAAAAGAAATAAGCAAAAACGTTAATAATTAGAGATTTTAATACCCTCTTCCAAAACAGAATAAACCTAATTGGACAAAAGATTAGTATGGATACAGAAGACCTAAACAAAATCATCAACAAAGTAGGTCTAATAAATGTATACTGAACACTGGACCCTGATAATAGAGATTAAACCTTCTTCTGTCACATGGAAAATTCACAAAATTAATATATCATAGGCCACAAAGAAAATCTCAGCAAATTCCAAAAATGCAAATGATATTAATGGCCTTCTGTGACCACAATTCAACATAGCTAGAAAATAATGACATTTTTTTAAGTCCCTTCCACCAAAAACTATAAAAACACACTACTAAGCAATCTTTGGATCAAGAGGAAATAGTAAAACAAAACTGCCCAAAGAAAGCCAATTATTCAAAAAGTCAAGAAAACAGACAGACCACTAGCTAACCTAAACCAAAACAGGGAATGGGAGGAATGTTTGGGGATACAAATATATGAAATAAATGATAATGGAACAATAACCATAAAATCAGAGAAAATATAGAAAACTTTACAAACATCACTTAGCACAACCCTATGTAAATAAATTTGAAAACCTGTATAAAATCATTTAAAATGGATAATGTTCCAGAAATATATAATTTACAAAATTTCCCCAGCATCAATAGCAAATCTAAGAGCAATTTCTATAGACAATATAGAGAAGGCTGTCAGAGCTCCCACACGGACACACCATGCCCAATTGGTTTCACAGGGGATTTCTATCAAACCCTCAAAGATCAGATAAATCCAATGCTACTTAAACTATTTCGGAGAACAATAAATAACAGTCAAATTTCTAGGTTCTAAAAAAATGAATATAGCATTGATACCCAAACTTCACAAAGATTGTACAAAAAAGAAAATTATAGTCCTGGCTTAGCTGGGTTTCCCTAGAGGCCAACCTAGAGACAAAGATTCAAGAACAAGTAGTTTGGGAGAGCCCAGAGTGAGAAAGAGAAGCATGGACAGGAAGGAAACCAATAATGTGTTACTACCAAGCAAACTGTCGCTAAAGGCAATTGGAACTTAATCCTGCTGAGGGATTCAGGGAGACAGTATAGACCCTGTGCCTCAGAGTTATCCTGGGAGAGCCTAGGTATTTATCCACCAGCTCATGCCAGTCATTGATTGAGGGCTTCTCCCAGGGGGTGCAAATTAACTAGCATTTCTGGCCTGCTCCTTGTTCTCTAGTTAAGTGAGCTCTAATGGCCAGAGAAAATCTTCAGGCAGAGTTGCAAACACTGGCCATTGAAAGCTGGGCAGGTGTATACATAAACATTAAGTGCCAATGGGTTATGGGTGAGGCACTGACAGCCTTTACTACAAGACCAGTGATAATTATGAACGTTGATGCAACAAATTAAATGTTAGCAAACAGGATCCAAGAGCAAATTAAAAAATAGATGTCATATAAGCAGTGCTTATTCCAGGAGGGCAAGAGTGGATATTAGTATATTCATTAATATAGTAGTACAGTCATTAGTATAATTCATCAGTTTAACAGAGTTAAGAAAAATCATATAACCATCTCCACAGAGGTCAAAAAGATACTTGACAAAATTCAACATTCAATAAGATGAAAATTGATACCTACTATGCATAATAAAATATATATACCTCTGCTCCCATATCAGCACTTAACTTATTGGGGAAAAACTAGAGGCTTTCCTGCTAAAGTCTCTAGGGGAAAGACAACACAAGAATGTACACAGTCTTCACTATCATTTAACCATTGAATTGGTAATATTAGCCAAAACAATTAGATAAGAGGAAACAATTAGAAACATAAGAATTGGAAAGCATGAGGTAAAACCATTTCTCTATGCAGATGGTATATCTGGGGGGCAAAAAAGCAATAGAAAAACTGCTACAAACAACAAGAGAATTTGGTAAAGTAGCAGGAAATAAAATGAATGCACAGTAAGTAATAACTTTCATACCATCTAGTTTTGAAAATATAGTGGAAGAGAAAACACATTTATAAGAGGGATAAGATAGAGTAAAATGCCTAGGCATAAGCTTAACAAGAAATGTATAAAATACATATGAAGAAAACCATAAAACACGCATAAAGATAAAAAATAGATTTGAATAAATGGCAAAGCATACCATATATATCCAAGGTCTTGGATAGAAAGATTCAACATCAAAAATATGTCACTCCCAAAGTACTCTAGGCAAGTTTCACAATCCTAATAAAAATACCATCAGGTATTTTTTCCCTTTGAGTGACAAAATTGAATGTAAAGTTCATATAAAAAGACAAACAATAGTAGCAAGGAGACCCTGAAAAATAAAAGCAATAGTGTGGGGGGGGCTACCCCTCGTAGATATTAAAACATATTATAAAGTCTACATAATTAAAAGATGTATTTGTGTACAAACAAAATGGAGGACAAAAAAGAAAATTCAGAACTAGATGCCAGAGCATTTGGAAATTTAGTGTAGATAAAGGGAGCATCTCAAATCGGTAAGGAAAAGAGGGACTTTTTAATGAGTGGTATTGGAACAAAAGAATAATCATTTGGGGGAAAAAAGGTAAATTTGGATCCATTCCACACACTATGCATCTAGATAAAAATGTACTAGAGGGCCGGCCCCGTGGCTTAGTGGTTAAGTGCGCATGCTCCGCTGCTGGCGGCTGGGGTTTGGAACCCCGGGCGCGCACTGACGCACCGCTTCTCCGGCCATGCTGAGGCTGCGTCCCACATACAGCAACTAGAAGAATGTGCAACTATGACATACAACTATCTACTGGGGCTTTGGGGGAAAAATAAATAAATAAATAAAAATTATAAAAAATGTACTAGAGATCTAAATATTAAAAAATGAAACCATATAAGTACTAAAAGAGAGAGAGAGAGGGAGAGAATTTTCTTTATAACTTGGGAACAGAAAAAACTTTATGATTCAAAATCTAGAATCAGTAAGGGAAAAGGTTGATGAATTTGACTATATAGAATTCAAAAATAACTTTTATATAAGAAAAGTCAGCACAAGCAATGCAAAAAGGCAAATCACAAACTTGAAAACAAGATTTCCAACTATATTACTGGAAAGAGTTAATACCCAGAACATAAAGAACTTCTAAAAACTGAGAAGAAAAAGATCAATAACTCCATGGAAAAATGAATACGTAAATCACAGAAACAGAAATAAAAATGATGCTTAAACATATTAAAAGGATGCTCAAATTTGCTCATACTAAAAAAAAAAGCAAAAGGACATTGAGAAACCATTTCTTATCTATCGGATTGGCAATGATAAAAAATTACAACATAACTATTGGCAAAGTTGTGGAAAACCAGGCAGGGTCATACATTAATGTTAGGAATGCAAAATGGTATAGAGTTGCTACGGAAAAAAATTGGCATTATCTAGTAAAATTACATATGCAATTATCTTTTACCCAAAAATTCCTAACAATACTCTGGGAAAAAATACAAAATAACATATGCACTGTGGCACTACTTGTAACAGTAAAAAACTAAAATAACCTGGATGTCTATCAATAGGGATTTGGTTGAATAAACACACAATGGAGTACTATGCAATGTAAAAAGGAATGAGGAAAATCTGTATATCCTGCTATACAGGATCTATACAGTGAGTGATCTTCTGGATATATTGATAAGTGAATAAAGTACATTGCAAAACAGGGTTTATAGTATGCTTCCTTTTGTGTAATAAAGTGACGGAAATACCTATATATGTGCATATACATATACACATACATATACATGCACATATGCTTGTATTTTCAAAAAGAAACAATAGAGGATAAGCAAAAAAAAAAAAAAATGCATAAAATAGTTACCTAGAAGGGAAAGGAAGGAACAAGGAAGAATATTAGATTTCTCTGAATGTACTTTGTTTTATAGTTTTGACTTTGGAATCATGTAAATATCTTACACACTTAAAAACAAAATTAAATACAAAAGGAAAGAAAATCCCCCCAAAAAACTGAAAACAAACTGAAATAATTGAATTTAACTCTATATCAAGTTTGTGGTGTAACAACACAGAAAGAATTATTTTAGGTGACTTTAAAACACAATATTTGGGCTGTACGTCCTTTGTAAAAGATATCTTAAGGACAATGACAATAACCACACACCCACAGAGAAATCTTAAAATGTATTCAATTATCTTAATTTTTAGTAGTACTAGTGGTATGGTTATTTTAAAACTGCTATATGCATATTCTTGGATAAAGCAAATAAGTAATTATATTAATATCATCTGGATCTCAGAGTTTTTTGTGCAAGAGAAAAGAAATACAACTAAAATCCCCCGGAAATCTTAAGTCTGAATTGGTAATATCTGCATAAATTCATGATTTCCTTTTCTCTTTCTGAAAAACTACTTATTCCCTAGCTTGGTCCACTGGAAGGTCTAGAAGCAATAATGACCCACCAGAATAAGCATCCTTGAGCCCAGATTATGCCCAGTAAATACTTTCCCCACTAAAAGAAACAGATTCTTATACAAGTGGCTGATTTCAAGCCTGGGTCAGGAGATATAAACCTGGAACATCTGTGGTGCCAGAAAGCAAGAAAGCTCTCGGAATTATGGGGGTGATGTCAGATGGAATCCAGAGCTGATTCCAAAAGACTCCCATTGGCCAAAGCTGACAAAAACCTCATTCTACCAATTGTTCTGACATCACTAGAAATGTGACCACTCAGATATCGTGTGCCACTGATGTAATGCATTAGGAAGTGCACAGTGACACCTAATAAGTGTTTTTGTCAAAAAAAAAACAAAACTTTTTCCTATCAAGCCCATAGTTCTACCTCCCAGAGGGATAAGGGAGACTACTCAAGGAAACAATCAGCCTGATCTAGAATGCGGCAAATCCTACAGGATAAATATGTTCTATTCAACAAGAAAATAATATGAAAAGATGAACTGTTTTAAATATTAAGGTATGTAAAAGGCATATAAATACAGAAACCTGTTGGTTGATTTACATATATGCTACAGTTGTTATTATGGGTAAGCTCTAATAACGAGAGAACTGAGGCAGCACCAGATTGATTGGGTGTTACAATGAAACTTTTTTAAGAAATTGGAAATAAGATTGCCATCCAAAACCTAAAATGTAAAACTAACCAACAGGGGCCCACCTTTGGCGGGGCTGAGACCAGGGGAATGGAATTATCCTAATTGGCTTAGGCCAATTAGGGCCACCAAAATTAGGCCAATTTTGACAGTGTCTACTGCAGTCAATAATATTTGGGATTTATTATTTTGAGGTTTTTCTAAAAGGTAATTTTTATTCCTTCAGGCTCGTTTTTCATCTTCAGCAGACTAACCAAACTGATTATTTATGCTGGTAGCTGTTCAAATTGCTATTACCTGCCTCCCAGGTCCTTAGGAACAATTATCTACTTTAATTATTCAATTTTGCAAATTAAAGCTATTTTACCTCTAGAGACATGTATACTTAATGCTGAAAATTATGGTGTAATTATATTGCAAATAATTTATTTTGGCTAGCCTCCTAATTAATCTATTTTAATCCTATGGATAAAATCAAACGTGTATGTCAAAGAAATGCTTTATTTTCTGGCAATGTAAAACTTTCACTCGAGGGTGGGAGATGGGGGAGAGCAGGATTCTATTTACAGTAGACAGTATTCTGAAGAGTAGCCACCTTAAACTGGCGTTACCTTGATTCTTTGCCCAATCTGCTGGAATTTTTAAATTATTTTTGTAAGGGTTGAATTTTGTATATAGTGCAAGGCATCATTTCTTCCTCAAAGTTCCATCCATGGCATAGCACAAATAAGATCTGTGTTAAGTTCTGCTAAATACCAATGAATTCGAAGTAACAGCATAGTATTTTTTTTTTTTTTAAAGATTTTATTTATTTATTTTTCCCCCAAAGCCCCAGTACATAGTTGTCTGTCATAGCTGCACATCCTTCTAGTTGCTGTATGTGGGACGCGGCCTCAGCATGGCTGGAGGAGTGGTGCCTTGGTGCGCACCCGGGATCCGAACCCGGGCCGCCGGCAGCGGAGCGCACGCACTTAACCGCTAAGCCACGGGGCCGGCCCAGCATAGTATTTTTTAAAAAGGGGTGAAAATGTGCATGGAGGCAGGGTGGGGAGCTATTTCATTTTATATAATTCATTAGTTTTTGATCAAAAGGTTTTTTTCATTTTAATCAATTTTAGTTATTTTCACACCCTTTTATTTCTTCTCCAAAGTCAAGTTTCCAGGATCTTGGAAACAGATCTTGCTCTAGCAAAGCAGGGTGTCTAAGGCTAGCATCTTTTCAAAAGTATTTAGAATATCTATACATAATTAGGTCAATAACTAAGCATTCTAATGATACTGTTTCATACAATGATTGGCATATAATCTGATAGAAACAATCCGAAGAGAGGCTACATACAAGAGTTAAATCGTGGGAGAGGACTGGAAGGAAACACTATTTTTTTTTACATTGGTAAATTATTTACAGTTTGTACTGTTCCCTTTTTTCATCCTACACTACCTCTTTTATCTATCTCATGTTAAAAACATTTCACAAGTTTATACATTCTGATCTCAAACTGTTACAGGTCCCCCAAATTGCTATGCAGGACAGAGAGGTCTCAATTATTTTAAAATGAATACTTTCATTTTCACAAAAGCTGTCTTCCCCTTTGAAGCTGCCAAAACAGACCACCTACACACTGGCTATAACTTCTTGGTTTATTTCGCTAAGAATACAGAAGGTATCAGAAGAGGGGTGGCTATAGAGAACAGGAGCAGAACCAGCACATCTCTGTATGGCTTTTCCCTTTGCACTGGTGGGATGCTGCCAAAGTAGCTTCCTCTGTCCCTGTTCCCCCATCTCCATTTTTTGTAACTTTTTATTTTGATATAATTTTGGATTTGTAGACAAGTTTCACCAATAGCATAACTCCTGTATACCTTTTACCCAGATTCAAAAACGGATACACTTTGCCCCATTTGTTTTTCGCTTGATCATTTTTTCTCTCTCTCCCCCCACCACACATATACATAATCTTTTTTTAATAACTTGAGAGCAAATTGTAGACTTCGTGTCTGTTTATTCCTAAATACCTCAGTGTATAAATCTTGGGTACAGGGATATTTTCTTATGTAACCAGAATACAATGAACAAAATAAGAAAATTTAACATGAATATATATTATGTAATCCACTGTTTGTATTCAAATTTTAATTATCTCAATAATGTCCTTTATAACTTTTTTTTTACCTGTTGAGGCTCCAACACAAGATCATGCACTACGCTCAATCTTCTCTAAACAATCTGTGACAGTTTCTCAGTCATCTTTTATCTTTCATGACTTTGACATCTTCAAAGAGGATACACCAAAGATTTTGTAGAATGTCCCTCAATTTGGGTCTGTCTCCTGTTTCCTTGTGATTAGATTCAGATGATATATTTTTGACAAATATACCACAGAAGTGATATTAGGTCCTTCTCAGTGCATCATGTCAGGAGGCACATGATGATGCAGATTTGCCTCATTACTGGTGATGTCAGTTTTGATCACTTGGTTAAGGTAGTGTCTGTCAGCTTTCTGCTGTAAAATTGTAAAATTATACCTGTAAAATTACTGGTTATCTCTTTTCAATTAACAAGTACTTTTAGGGAGCTATGTAAACATATTGTCCCGTATTAAACTATCACTCCTTAACTTTTTTTATCTATTGATGATTTTTTAACTCATTTGTACTGTACATATTGATTGGTATTCTACTGTGGGAAAGAGCTTTCTCTTTTCCTATTTACTTATTTATTCACATCAGTTTTAACTCATGGATTTTTATTCTATATAATATATTCTATATATATATTCTATATAATTTAGTTCATTACTATTATAATTTATTTTGATATTAAAATTGTCCCAGCAGAAGCCCTTTCAATCTGCAAATCTCTCCTTTATATAGATCCCCATCTTTCTTTGAGCACCTCCTTAATTTCTGGTACATGTAATTTCAGGCTCATTTTGTACTTTTCCTGCCCCAGCCCTGGAATTAGCCTTTTCTCCAAGGAGCACTGGTTCCTTTTAATGTTGAGAATGGTATTTAGAAAGTAAGATCTGGATGCTAGGTGTGCTGATTGCTACTGATGTGTCCTAGCTTTTAGGCTCTCTCAGTTTAGAGGGCAAGGAAACACACACACTCATGTCTTCATATATCTATATTTATTTCTATATCTATCTATATGTAAAAACTTTAAGAACGAGAAACTTGCAGCATGTGTTGGATCCGGCTTGAACCAGCTCATGAGGACTGATTACTAAATCATGGCTGTAGCTTGAAACCAGCCACGGGAGCATTTACACCACAGCAATTGGCAAATACTACAAATCAAGGGAGTTTGTTTTTTTCCCAGAGAGTCAGTTCAGCAGTGCACCACTGAAAATCTGACTTCTATTATCCTCAATATATTTATTCAGAATACTTAAGTTATGTGGCAAAGGGGAATTAGGATTGCTAATCAGCTAACTTTAAAATAGGGAGATTATCCTGGATTATCTGGGTGGGTCCAATATATTCACAAGGGTCCTTAAAAGTGGAAGACTGAGGCAGAAGAGTGTCAAAGAGATGTGAGGATGGAAGGAGGGTCAGAGATGCTACACTGCTGTCTTTGAAGATAGAGGAAGAGGGCCACGTGGTTGGAATGTGGTTGGCCTCTACAAGCTGAAAAAGGATTCTCTCCTAGAGCCCCCAGAAGGAATGCAGCCCTGCTGACACCTTAATTCTAGTTCAGTGAGACTCATATTGGACTTCTAACCTACAGAAGAACTGTAAGATAACAAATGTTTTGTTTTAAGCCACTAAGTGTGTGGCAATTTGTTATAGCAGCAATGCAAAACAAATATGCATACTATGTATATTTTTTTCTCTCAGGGCTTTCTCTCTCAGCATAATGTCAGTGAGATTCATCCATTTCCTTGAGTATATCCATAATTCATTTCATTTTATTGCGGCATAGTATTCTATGAACATACCCAAATTAGTTTTTCCATTCTCCTATTGATGAATTTTTGATTATTTCCAGTTTCAGACTACTATGATAAAGCTGCTATGAACAGTTTCATATAGTCTTTTGTGGGGGATAATGAGCATTCATTTAAGGGAATGGTTACAAATATTGAGTTTGCATGGTCCTTAAACTAAACAGTATCAGCAAGACCACATTCTCATCTCCAGAAGGGTAGTCAATGCCCAGATGTCCCTGAAAAATATCTTAGCCATGAGCATCCCAGTGTTACAGAAAGCCTGTCTCCTGGCAAAAATCCAACAAAGTCCGGTTAAAGAAGCCAGAACAATTCAATATATAACTAAATTTTAAAATAAATTAATAATTCTGCTGGGAGTGGAGCCAGAACAGAAAATTAAAATGCCAGTAGCAACACCACTAAAAGTAAAGGAAGGTCAATTAAAATGTATCCATGTATTCATTTCAGAGGGAAAATTATTGAGGATCCACTCAGGCTAGCCCGAGATATAAAGACCCTGCTGACAACCTAGCGGGGAGATGGACAGATAAGCATACCTTTACAATGTGGTATTTTTAAGTGCTATAATCATGCCCTTGACTGGCTGTCATGGAAGCAAAGATGAAATACCCTTGAGGCCAGCTGGTGGGTGTGGACCCAGCAAGTCTATGGGAGAATGGAGCGTCCTAGTTCATGAGAACAGCCGGTCCTAAGCCCAGAGGCAGGAACTCATTGGCATGATTGAGAAAAGGAATTCATTGGCACGATTGAGAAAAGACAAAGACCTGATGACTACTGAAGGACAGCAGACCTCTGCTTTCTGAAAGATACATTCTAAAGACACCAGGAATGGGGAACCCTTGAAATATGATAGGGACCAGTCAACAAGGTGCTCTAAAAGAGGTACAAACATCATACTGACATTCTTTCAACTCCGCAAAATTCTCCCCTCTTTTTTTTTTTTAGCACAAGTAGTTCCCTCTCCCTGGAATACTCTCTCCTTCCTTTCCTATCCCCGGCTCCTAAAATTTCTCTTAGCTTGGCTATTGATCCTTTAGATTTCAGCCTAACATCTCTTTCATGTAAGTCTTCCCTGACCTCTGCCTGTCTCTCCTAACCTCAAACTTTGGAAGATGCTTCTTCTTTGTACAACTACAGCCCCTCGGACTCTCCTTACCATAGCTCTAGCTATTGTTGTAATTGTTTGTTTAGTTGTCTGTCTTCCCTGATAGACCATGCAGTGGTGAACTCAGGAGTGTTATTTATCCCCATTTTACAGCTGTGGAATCTGAGGCACATTGTAGAGTAATGCCGCATCTATAAAATAGGAATAACAAGACAGACGTTAGAGAGTTGTTGTGAGGACTGAATGAGTTCACACAAATAAGGCACTTAGAACACTCAACCCTCACTAGGTGATGTCATCCTGTCTCCTGACTTTCTTCTGATAATCTTTCCCATGTCAGCAAATGGTAATTGCATTCTTCCCACTGCTTGAACCAAAACCTTTGGAGGCATCCTTAACTCCTCTCTTTCTTTCACACCCTTCATTCAATCCATTAGCAAATCCTTCCTGTCAGCTCTACTCTCAAACAAATGTATACAGAATCCAGCCCCTCTCACCACGACCTCTGCGACCAGCCTGGTCTGGGCCACCGACCCTCTCACCTGCATTATTATAGAAGCCTCCGCACCCGGCTTCCTGCTTGCATCCCTGTTCCTTCAGCCGGTTCTCCACAGTGATCCCATGAAACCCAGGTCAGAGCGAGCTACTCCTCTGCTGAGATCCTTCTAGTGGCCCCTGCCTCAGAGCGAAATCCAAGGCCTTACAATGGCCTCCAAGCCTTGTGACCTGCCTCCAGCTACTTCTTTAATCGCATCTGCTACACTGTCTCCTTGATCACTACTCTCCCACCACACAGGACTCCTGCTGTCTCTTGAACACTTCTGCCTCAGGACCTTTGTGCTTGCTGTACTTCCCCAGATAGCATAGCTGCTCCCTTATTCCTTTCTGCTCAAACCAGCAAGCCTTCCCTTTGGATCACCCTATATAAAACAGTCTCCCCTTCTCTCTGTATCCCCGTACCCTCCCCCCAAACTCTCGAACTCCTTACCCTATTTTATGTGTCTTCATACGTGGTTATCACTATATGGAATATACATTTGTCTATCTCTCTCTATATATATATACATATACATGTCTATGTGTGTGTTTGTTGTTTATTGTCTTTCCCCACTTGAATGTGAACTCTGAAGGCAGGTGTCTGTTTATTTTGTTCACTGGTATATTCCCAGAGCACAGAACAGAGAGAACATGGCATTTAGTAAGTGCTCAATAAATACTTGTAAATGAATGAAGGACTATTATTATTTGGCACAAAGTAGGTCCACCATAACTACTTGTTGAATGAATGAACAAATGAATGTTCTAGAGAGTCCCAAGAAAGGTGTTGATTAATGGGAGGTTGGGAGAAGAAACTGGAACATGTGTCCACAAACATTTGCTGCACAGGCTGCACGTCCTCTGAATCATGGTTTCCTCTAATCCTTTTTCTTTTTGAGCGTTTTTTATGGTTTGTGGGACTAGTCTTAAGTAGTCCATACGGTGGTTCTTAAACCTCAGTATCATCAGAATTACCCATGGGGATTTTTATTTAATCAGTCTGAGGTGGAGCTCAGGAATTTAAGTATTTTTGAGCAAGAATTTAACCCTGAGTCTCCTCATATGAAAAATGGAAATAATACTTATAATTCTTATAATACCACCCTCAGAGGGTGCAAGGATTAAATAAAATTATCTCTGTGAAATGTCTCACACGGAGTAAATATTAGGTTCCCTTTGCTTCTGCTCATTTTCTCTAAAGTTTAGAGGTTAAATTCTTACAAACAAGTCATATTCCTTGCTCTTTTATAATTTAGGTTTGATTTCATCTTCAGTCCAGATCTCTACTTTGAGTTCCAGATTTATTTTCCAAATATATCCTCAGCATCTTCACTTGGATGTCTCATAGAGACGTCAAAATCAACACATCTAAAGCAACTCAAAATTGTCCCCTTCAGACCTCCTCCTCCAGGTTCCCCATCTCAGGGAATGGGATAACCTCAAGTTAGAAACCTGGGTCATTTTTTGAACACACTTCTTTCCTTCACCTTCCATGTGCAGTCAAAGATCGAGTCCTTACAGTTCTAACCCTGATCTGTTCCTTCGAGCTACCATCTTCTAATCTCCATGGCCTACAAGCTGGCCTTCATACATCCTCTGTTGCTCCCTTCTTATTCATCCTCCACACTGCAGCCAGAAATGTCTTTTACAAATACAAATCTGATCGGGTCCAGATGGACCCTCCCCAAGTCTTCAGTGGCTTCCTTCTTTCTTTAGGATTCAGTCCGAAGTCCTCAGCATGGTCCTCAAGGCTCCTGCCCATCTCTCCTGCAGCACTAGCCCTCTCACTCTCGCCACAGTGGCCTTTCCCAAAGCCTTAACAGGTGGAGCCATTTCCTACCACAGAGCCTTCAAACCTGCAGTTTCCACAGCTTCAGGGCACTCCCCACCCCCTTCTCTTTGTTGCCTGGCCTACTCCTTTTCATTCTTCAAGGCTCAGATTAAATGTCACTTCCTCAAAGAGATCTTTCTTACCCCCTAGAACAGACAGGTCCCTTTGTTACACACTCTCATAACTCCCAGGGTTTTTTCTAGCAATCATCACAACAGTAATTAATACATATCCTCAGTTCCAAGCCCCTTGCTTCACATTTTAAGTTGCCAGCTGTCAGGGAGATGAAGCAGTAATGTGATCATTGTTGCCTGCACACCTTAGGACCTAATTTCTCAGAAGGGGGTAGCTCTTCACTCGATCCCACCTTGAGCTATTTTCAGGGTTGAAATGTAATTTAAATTTGGATTCCAACTCGAATCTTAAAATATTTCAAAAATACACACTACCTTGTGGTATACAGAATGAAGAGCACTGCGTAAAGAGAAGGTTGCCCACCACATGCCAACCAATGAAATTTAGGGCAGTTGAAACCACCAGCTCTCTCAGAAAAAACGATAGCAGAATTTGCAAAGCTGGGAGTGAGTGGCCCCTCCTGTATATACTTTGTGCAGAAATCTTGAAACACTACATGACCCAGAGGAGGAACACTTACCCGGCTGAAACTTTACTTTTGGCAAATTGAAGAGTAGCTAATTACCTTCAACTGATAGGTAATTCTTAAAATGGTAAGAGCAAAAACCACTCGGAAGTGCTGTCAAAACACTGTTTTTCCATATTCCTTGCAATTATGCTTTCATTCCAAATGAAGTTTAGGGGGTGAAGTACACCTGCATGAGCCATTGTAAAAAGCTTTACCACAGATGGCCAAGACTGATACAGAAGCAGCCTTCACCCTGAAGGTGAAAGTCAAAATGCCATTTGATTGCAAAGCAGAAAAAAACCCAACTGGATAAAGGTATGCTCTAGTGTCCTTTAGTACCTGAAACGCTGCTACTAAATTAGTGGTGTGACTTACGAGTTGTTGGAAGCTTTGGTTTGAGGAAAAGAATGTCATTAGCTGTGTAATTTTCAAAATGACAGTCTCTCTCTCTCTGCCTGAGGACTGACACTTTGTTTCGTTCACTGGAATACCCCCACCCGTACCGCCGGGGCGTAGCCCCTCACCTGAATCATATACACAAGGGGCTCAATAAATAGTTGTTAAATAAAATAAATGAGTTCTCAGTTTTTCATTGCAAACTTTGGCTCACTTTTACCTAGGTTTAAAAACAAGTGTGGGCAAACTTGAAAAGTCTGGCATTCCACCCACCTCCACAGCGCCCTTGCACTTTGCTTCCACACCTGTCTCCCGCTGGGAGGGTGCTAGGGGCCGCCCTAAATCGCATCCCCTTAGCGGTCCACCCCCTTCTCTCCGACCTCGGCTCACGCACGGCCCATTCTGCAACGCTCTGCGGAAAGGGATGCACAGAGTTGCATGTGCCTTGGTTTTAATTCCAGTCTGCGAGAAGGAAAAACGAACCCAGCCAACGGAAGTCCCCTTGGTCTGAGAACAGAAATCATGAGTCATAGATTTCGGGGTTCGGACCTAGGAGCGGTCGGTGATGCAGCTGTGCGTGGGTCGGTGGGGATGGCGTGGGCTGCCGAAAAGAGGCCACAGCCCTTCTCTCTTGGGTACGTCCCCCTCAAATTGCCCCCCTTCCCCTCCTCCAGCCGGTTCTCGGTCCGCGTCTTCTAGCGTGCCGCCAAGGGTCCGGGAGGGGCGGCGCTCCAGGTCGCCGCCCCCGCGGCCACATCACCAGGCGTTCGTGTCCCTCGGGCGGCGGCGCGGCTGCGCCTGCGCGGAGCGGCCGCGCGGGGGCGGGGCGGGCGGCGGGGAGCGAGCGGGCCGCGGGCGCCGGCTCCCGGGCTGTCAGCGCGGGGCCGCGACGGCGTGAGGAGGAGCGCGAGTAGGAAGGAGCCGTGGGCCCTGGGCGGCCGCAGCCGCCGCCGCCGCGGGGGGACTAGGTGAATGCCCCTCCCTCCCTCGCCCCGGCTGCCTCGGTCGGGTCTGAGGAGGCGGGGTCCCCTCTCCTCACCGGCCGCCGCCGCCGCGCTCCGGGGCAGGTGGTCATGGAGGGACCGTCTCGGCTTTGGCCGCGGCGCCGGGTTCGGGCGCATCCCAGGTGCTGGAGGTGGGAGGTGGGGCGGGACCCGGGCTCGGGACCCTGCGGCCGGGGTGCGGGAGGACCGGGGCCCCCCGAGCCGCCGTGCCCCCTCCGGGCCCGCGGGCAGCGCTCGAGCCCGGCCCGCCGCGCACGCTCCTCCTCGGGCGGGAGGGCAGGCTGGCTCTGGGCGCCCGCAGCGGAGCGGCCACCGCGGGAGGGTCGTCCCGGGCCCTGGACACCGGGCGGCTGGTGGCTGAGTGATGGGCGGAGGGTGATGCGGGTGGGGACGCTGCGAGGCGGGCTCGGGCACACCCCAAATCCACTGCTTCAGCCTCAGTGTCACCGTGTTCTTTCATTCTTTTCTTTATATATGTGCAGTATACCTCAATAAAACCCCAAATGTTATAGAAAGGGATTACATATATGTGTATATATACGTATATAACCTTTACGTGTATGTTACATATATATGTAATCTCTTTCTATAATTGAACAATTTTTTTAACTGAGATATACTTCTCATACCATAAAATTCCTCCTTTTAAAGTGTAGCTTTTCAGATATTCACAAAGTTTTGCAACTGTCGCCACTATCCAGAACATTTTCATCCCCCCAAAATGAAACCCTGTACCTATTAGTAGTCACTTCTCTTTTCTCCCTTACCCCACCCCCTGGCAACCACTAATCTACTTTCTGCCTCTATGGATTTGCCTCTTCTGGAAATTTCATATAAATGGAATCATACAGTATGTGGGGTTTTGTGTCTGGCTTCTTTCACATAGCACAGTGTTTTCAAGGTTCATCCATGTTGTAGCGTTTATCAGTACTTCATTCTTTTTTATGGCTGGATAATATTCCATTGTATTGGTGTACCACAATATCACATTTTGTTTATCCATTATCAGTTGATGGACATTAAGGATGTTTCTGTTTTTTGGCCATTGTGAATAATGCTGCTATGACCATTGGTGTACAAGTTGTTATGAGGGCATATGATTTCAGTTTTTTTGGGTCTGTATGTTTAACTTTTTGAGGAACTGTCAAACTTTTCCAAAGTAGCTGCACCATTTTACATTCCCACCAAACAGAATAGGAAGGTTCCAATTTCTCCACATCCTCAGCAACACTTGTCCTTCTCCATTGGCTAATTTTTGCTAGAGGCATCCTAGTGGTGTGAAGTGGTATTGGTATGCATTTCCCTAATGATTAGTGTTGTTGAGCATCTTTTCACGTGCTTAGTGGCCATTTGTATATCTTTTTTTAAGAAATGTCTATTCATATCTTTTGCTCATATTTTAATTGGGTTATTTGTCTTTTTGTTGTTGAATTATATTCATTTATAGAAAAACATCCTAGATTTGGGGGCTAGCTCTCACTGAAAAGCCAACCAATCTTTACCAAGCAACATAGTGCTTCTACTTGAGGAAAGGTGAAGAGGTGCCATTTAAGTCTTTCAGAATACCCTGGCTGTCAATTCTTGGGCATCTTACTGCTCTTTTCCCTTTTCTGATATTTTGAGAAAAGCCACAAAGGTGTGTTTATGACAAGTCAAGAGTCATGAGAGACCACACACAGCGTTTTCATATATCCTATGCTTGGTTTGAAAAGTCCCAGTTATCACTTTAAATACAAATAATTTATTTTGGTGACTAGCTAAACAAACTAATAAAAAATAGCAAACACCAATTAATTAAAATTTCATATGCTTCTCAGGCAAAGTGGAAGATCTTAGTTTCCTAAGTTTGTGTAGTCTTTATTACAGTTATATTCATGTGTGGGTGGCAAATAAATATTTTTGATGGCAGTGACGTTAAGAGCCACTTACAGCTGAATGAATGCTGCTATGCTTATTTCGTGGTTAATTTCTGAGTGTACACAAATTCAGCATTAGCCTCAGGTCTTTCATAGCAAAAACCACTGAAAAAGTCATGACACTTCCCTGGAATTCAAGCTCATTTTTCTATTACTCTAATATGGCTGTTCAAAAGTATACTACCAAATTCCAGAAAAGTTATAGAAAATAAAATTAAAGATTTCTAGGTGGAAATAATGGAGAAGCAGCTGATTAAAAGTGTGTGAAGAGCAGTCCAATCCTGCTCTTCAACTACTAAGTTATAAAACAATGGAAACATTATTTAACCCTTTTATGCCTCATTGACTTCTTTAGTAGAATGAGGCTAATAATTCCAATATATAACCTGAATATATGTTTTGTTTTGTTTTAGCCAATGGAATGATTATCAAACATATTGAAAATATAACCTATCCAATCTGTTATTGATTATTACTGACTTACCCCATGGATGTACAGATATCCTGTAGCTGCAAATGCTTTCCCAAGTTGGCCTTCTCTGCCCCCTGGAGTTTTTAGTGTCACTTATTGAGAAGGACTGAAAGTAGGTGGCAGTGAAAAGTGGGAACAACTTTAGGGATATGATCTCTGGGAAATGCTGGTCAAAGCAGACCTGTCTTCTTTATGATAGACTTCTAGGCATCTTCATCTTTTCTCTGAAATTACTGTAGTTACATTTGTATAACAATATATATGTATATAAATATAAAATATATAAAAATAAAAAACTATATATATAATGAAAAACTACATATATATCTCCAGCACTGTTCAAAGGCTAGGACTCTCAGTCAGTGATTCTATCTTCAGTGAATGGATTTAATCAGATTGCTTTTCTCCTGATCACTGCGCTTCCTGGAAATGGGAGTTTTGACTTGAGGAGGGATAGGAGAGGTAGGCAGTAAGGGATCACAGAACATTTTGCAGGTTTGGGCAAAACTTGCTCTATTTCTAAAAGTGTGGGTGTTGAAAATGGACGTCTTTCAATGGACATGAGAGGTCTGGAAAATGAGAAAAGAAAAGCAAAGATGAGAAACAATGTGGGGGCTGCCCCGTGGCTTAGCGGTTAAGTGCGTGCGCTCCGCTGCTGGCGGCCCGGGTTTGGATCCCGGCCGCGCACCGACCCACCGCTTCTCTGGCCATGCTGAGGCCATGTCCCACATACAGCAACTAGAAGGATGTGCAACTATGACATACAACTACCTACTGGGGCTTTGGGGGAAAAAAAAATTTAAGAAACAATTTGGAAGGGAAGTTTGCAGGATATAAAGACAGATTCACCTTATTTAGACATTTTGACCAAGAAAAATTCTACATAGGGAAAGTGGAAGAATCCTTCTTCTCCTTCATTCCATTCCTCTTCCCTTTTGCCCCACTTTGTTCCTCTGCTACTCTTCTTCTAGGACCCAGAAATCAGCCTGGGGTTACTGTTGTTCATGTTGGAGCATTTCAGTGTGCTCATTACATCACCCCCACTCCAGATTCTTGTCAAATTGAGAGCAGATTCAAGAAGCCAGATGAGGATTAAAATACTATTAAAATAATAGTATAATTTTCATTTCTGGTAAAGCTGGATTGGAGAATTTGGCTTAGACCCATGCTTATTCTGTTCCTTCTTAATTTACCTACCCAGACGAAACTGTGGCACCTAAAAACCTGCACGTCTCCCCTGCAGGGAGGGAAAGTCCTGTCTCAGGGAGTTGACCTCCTAGCAGTTGGAATGGAAAGGAGCACTTTCTCTGCTTGAAGGCATACAAGTCCAAGAGAGCCAGTGAGAGCTCAGGGGTGGGGCCTGTCTGGAATATTGACCTTTATCCTTATCTTAGCCATTAGATAAGTCACTTTCCTGGAGGAGGAACTATTGATGGGGTGGAGAGAAAGCAGTGCCCTTTCAATCCTGTTTTCTTCTACTTAGAGGAATGAAAGTTCTGTTGTCATTGCAGAGAGGGAAATAAGCAGCCATCCTCTCATCAGTTAAGTGTCTTGTGGCTCATAGTGTTTTGTAAGCTAGTCTAGGAACTTAATCACCATTTATAAAATTGGAACTGAGAATATATTTTCCTTGAAAATAGCTAAACCTCTCAACATTTTTTTTTTTTTTTTGCTTGAGGAAGATTTGCCCTGAGGTAACATCTGTGCAATCTTCCTCTATTTTGTATGTGAGTCACCAACACAGCACAGCCACAGATGAGTGGTGTAGGTCTGCACTGGGAACCAAACCTGGGCCGCTGAAGTGGAGCATGCCAAACCCAACACTAGGCCACAGGGCTGGCGCCTAAACCTTTTAACAATTTTTAAGTGGGTGATCATTTCATTGTGTGGTTAAATATATAGATTATTCAAGTCCATTTCCTTACTTGTTTACTCCTCAGACATTTATTGAGTGTCTAATATGTGACAGGCACTGGGCTAGGTTCTCAGGATTCAGCAGTGAACAAGAATGGGTCCTTGCTCTTGTGGAGTTTACAGCCTAGAAAGACAATTAGTACAAGTACAATTACAATAAAGCATAATAAATGTTAGAAAGCATAGAGTACTTTGGGACCACAGAGGAGGGGGAACTAATCTAAGAGGGTCAGGGAAGTGATGTATAAGAGCTAAGATCACAAAGTAGAATAGGAAGTAGCCAGGTAAAGGGAAGCGTGAGGATGCGCAAGAGTGTTTCAGGCAAAAAGAACACGTGGGAAGGCTAAGGAGTGAGAGAGGAGTGGTATACTAAACTAGTGTTTTTCAAACTTCAGGCGCCTAGGCCCCTACCAGTAGATTGTAAAATCAATTTAGTGGGTTATGGCCTGCATGTTTTAAAAAAGAAACAAAATAGAAAATAAGAGTGTCACACTTAGATGCTTACTAGATTGTGTTGTATGAAGTTTGAAAATCCCTACAATAGAGGAAACAGAGAAAAAGTGCAGTATGACCACAGCGAAAGGTCTTGGGTTGGTGGGGATAATTATGCAAGATTTAGTTAACTTATTAAAGACTTTGGATTTATCTTAGAGGAGATGAGAAGCCATTGAAAAGTTTTAATCAGGACCTGATTAGATTCGTATGTTTTAAAGATCCCTTTGAGCACCTAGTCTTTGTCTACTCAAATATAAACTTTAAATTCCTTGGCCCAGTGTTACAGGTATTTCAGAATCTGGTTCCAATATATTTCATCTAAAGAATCTTCCACTATTTTTGGTACTGGAACCTCTCATTTCATAAAAGATTTCTTGTTTGCCTAAGTGCCTTTGCACCAAGACCGAAAGATCTGTGAGAGCAGGCCTTGCTTCTGTCTTGTTCACATTGAATCTCTGGCATTTGGCATCTTAGACTCGGAAGGGACTAAGCACATCTTTGTTGATAGAGTCTAAATACCCTTAATATTAGAACTGTTACGTAGTGGTAGAAATGACCTTGATGCTTCTAGTAATACTTGCTTTTGGAAAAAGAAAAAGGTCTTATTAGAAATTCTTTTTTCTCAGTTGGAGTCATGTTAGTGATAGAGCCACAGTTACTTATTTAAAAGATAATAATTTAACAAAAAGTACTCTTATATTAAAACAGTAGCAGAGATAAGAAAAAGAACGGCAAACTTTCTGATTTGGGGGTTTCTCCTCCCAGTATACAGAGCAATAACAGATTTTTCGTAGGAGGAGGCGATCCACCAATCGTTTATATTTTGTTTGAACAGATAGACATTCTCTGAGCACTCACCAAAGGTAGTTTTATAAAGATGGCTGGGGACAAAGAGAATAAATTAGATTAAAATGTATAATCATATGAACTTCATGGAGAGACAACAGAAAATAGATTTTGGTCTGAGAAGTAAAAACAGAACATCTGTATACCCCAAAGAACTTACAAATGAGAATTTAATGATGTCAGTTTGTTGCCAGAGAATGATTGTACTGTCACTATACTGTGACTTCACAGAATTAGATTGTGAAACTCAACTGTGAAGGAAAAATTCTTTCAGTGTATAGTTTTGATAAGTGGCAAGAAGTTGTTATGAAAAATTCATGAAAGGTAGAGAGATTTCAAGTTCTGATTCAAATTTCTCTTTAGTATATTTTTGAGATGTGGAAACTTTGCTAATTAGTTTTATAAATTAGATTTTATATATCTTAAACGTGAATGCTAGAATCCAATTTTGCTAATATAGGATGGCTTTTAAAAAGCACTCGAATTATATTTTTATGTTCTCCAGTGTCCTATTTTAAGCAGTGCGTTGTAGAACTTACATTGAAACTGTTAACTTGTACAAATTTATGCTGAAGAAATAATTCTAAATATGGGAAAGAATTATGCACAAAGATGTTCATTTTCATTGCAATGTAGTTTAGTCAAGAAACTGTTCTGCTATAAGGAAATGATTCATTAAAATACAGCAATGCACTTGAAGAAATTTAACCATTAAAAATGCTTTTTTAGAGTAGTGGTTTCTTATTTATTACTTTTTAAATTAAAAATACTCAATATAAACAAAAGTTCAAATCATATAAAAATATGCAAGATTTAAAAAGTGAGAATGGTATTTCAAGTCCTTCCTTACCCAAGCCACCAACCTTAGGCCAATCTGAAGACCTTAGTGTCTCTTATTCCAGAGTTTTTTCTAACCCAGTGCTTTTCAAACTGTGCTCCAAGAAGGGGCTTCAGGGTCTTCTCAAGTTAGGTAAGGTGGGGGCAGAGTGGTGCTTCAACCTCTACTGCTTTGCTTTTACCTGTTTTATTATTTATTTATTTATTTATTGCTGAGGAAGAGTCACCCTGAGCTAACAGCTGTTGCCAGTCTTCCTCTATTTTGTATGTGGGCTGCCGCCACAGCATGGCCCCAGATAGACGAGTGGTGTAGGTCCACACCAGGGAACCAAACCTGGGCCGCTGAAGCAGAGTGCACCGAACTTAACCACTAGGCCACCAGGGCTGGCCCTTACCTGTTTTATATATTGGGATTTCACATATCATTTAATTTAAACAAAGACTTCCTCTGCATTAAAAATGAATGTTTAAAAACAATTGGCCTACTTTAGAAAGTGAAGTCCTAAGCCGCCTCTTCAGGAATTCCACATCTTCCCCCATTTACCATTTTGCTGCTTGGTGACATGAATCTTCTACTCAGACCTGTCTGTTCATTTCCCCAGCAGTTTTCTCCCTCTGGTTACCAGTCACCTTGTTAGAATGCACTTCCCCTTCTTTTTTTCCATCTCTCTACGTCTTACCTGTTCTTTAAGGTTCAGCTCATCATCATTTCATTTATTCCTTCTTTCAACATGTATTTAGTGAACACCTACATTTTGACTAAGTGGGAAATATGCAGAATTTTGTATCAAAAACTCAGACTAGTAAAGGGTGACTTGCATGTAAAGTGCAATAATAATAATAATGTATTCTAAAGTAAGAGCATTTGGGGGGCAGGTACTCCTGATGTAAGTGGTCTCTTCCATCTAGACTATCTTATATGACACTTATAAAAAGGGCAACTTATGATATGGCTACATTTCTGGGTCTTCAGTAAATATTTGTTCATTTATTAATTGTGTAATAGAAAATAGTGCAGAGAGTTCACCCGTGAATCACGAATGATACCTGGGAAGGAGCTGTTTTCATTCTTGACCAGTCAACTGTGTTAAAAAAAAATAACTTGAATCCAATTTACTAGATTCCAGTGTTGGGTAGAGTGGCGTTGAGAGGGAGCACCAGAAGGACCTTGGTTCTGTAATCCTTGTCCCCCAGGGCCACTTACACTGACATAGAAGGATCCTAACACAGAGAATGCCTGTAGTGTCTTCCTTATCATGAGTTGGTTGGTCAGAAAGTCATGAAATCAAGTCCTGTGTCTTTATCGTACTAACTTTATAACTTGGGCATATTACTTAACCTCTCTGAGACTCAGTTTCCTAAACTGTAATGGATGAACATGTCTATCTCCTGGGTTTTTAAAAAAGATTATGTGAGATAAATGCATATAAATGAAGTCTATTCTTTTTGCTTTAAGTGGTATTGATGTTCTATAGAATGGGTGATTGTTCTCCTTTCCTTTGGGTTTAAGTTTTTAAATATTTTGGAAGATTTATGGATTATTCTTTGAAGAAGTGTTTTTTAGTCTGAGTGGCTTTTTGATAAGCTATTCATATGCCTGGTAAGGTAAGAATGAAGAATATAGGAAATTAATAGGGCCAAAGGAACATTTAATGAGGAAATAAATCTTTTTCAGTGTATCTCTTGGGACTTAAAAGCAGACTATTATATCAATGATTAAGAAAGCAAAGTTAATAGGTAGCCCCAGAGTCCAAAGCCTGGCTTGTTATTCTCTTCGTTATATCTGCCACTTTCCTCTATTTTTTAGGTAACAGACAATTAATAACGAATTTTTATAGTAACATTCTAATTCTCTTTTTAAGTTTTCAGAAATTTCAGAAAACTCTTGTATTCTAGCATTTCTAGATTATAAGGTTTCCTAATAACCCAGGCAAACTCCTGATGGGTTCTATCTTTCTAATGCTTCACGTTCTGATTGAGTAGACTTAATTCTCTAGTCCAGAATAAACCTTACAGTATGTTTTAAGGTTTTACTGTTTTATTTGTAAATTGTAAAAATGTCATTTAGATATCTTTTTAAAGTTAAAAAATACATGAGATATGATATTTAAATTTAACAACAGTGTAAAAGCTACTTCCTATTCCAGCTTTCATTTTCGTTTTTCCTTTTAAAACGTTATGGTTTTCTGAACACCGGTATTGTTCAGTATATATAGGTACTGTTTAGTGTCTGTATATACTGGTGAGTACATATATACAATACGTTGTAGCATGGTGGCAGTTTAATTTAACTAAAAGCAGGATGGATAAGTTGTGTAAAATGCAAATATTAACCTTCGGTTGATTTTTTTAGAGAAAATTTGAACAAAACAATTGATCTGAAAATTATAAGCCAAGAGTTCAATACAGTAATGCATAACATTTTTGTGATTCTATGGTATAGTATATTCCTTAGAAAGGGGAGAAAGAGGTGGAAAGTTAGGTTTTGAGCCTTTTATAAGAATGTATAATAATAATAATGATGATTTAATTAACTAACATTTATTGAAGGCTCAATACACTGTCTTAAGCACTTTACATGTATTGTCATTTAAGCCTCACAATAGCCCAGTGAAGGAGATCTTTTTTCAAGAGGAAACTGAGTAGAGGCATAGGTCCCACAGCCCCTGAAAGTCAGAATTTAAGCTAAAGCAGTTTGACTTTGGAGCCCAAGCTCTTAACTACTATCAATATCATTAGTGTGTTGACACTTCTTGACATTTAATCTTATTTTGGAAGCAAATCATCTCTCTTAATTGAAGTGTGAAGATTTGCTGAATAAGTCACTTGAAATTCCTCCATAAAATCACCCACTGTACCTCATGTTATTGATTTATTCATCTATTGAAAGCATAGCAAATATCCTGGTAAGCTCGGTACAATTTCAAACATAGCATAAAGCATTTGCTAGTGATTCTACATGAATAATACAGCTTTGAACAGGCAGATAGTATTCTCCTTTTCAGAATGTATCTGACTGAAATCTGTATACTCAGGATGAGGTTTTGATTGTGCATAGATTTTATAATCTGAATTTAAGCCCATATTACTCCCCTCAGAACAAAACCTATTCCTTTCTCAATCCCTGGAGGCAGTGCTTAACAGGCAGTCTAAGCATATGTGTGAGCATTAGCAAGGGGGCACCGAAAGAGAGAAAAAATTTAAATAATTTAATGTTTTGTAATTTTTAAAGAAACAATGAGGTAGTCTTTCTGGGAAAAATCATACCTTTCTGTGACTCTTATTTTGCTTGGAGTTATCATTTTAAATTACACGTGAAGGATTGTAGAGGAGACACACCATAGACGTGGTGGTAATCTGGCCCTGCCTTGGGAGCTTGGTGGACAGATGCAATTATTTATTTACAATCATCTAACAAATATAAGCTATAAATCAAATCATAGCTATGAAAAATGACTACAGCAGGATATTAGTTGTCTGAAAGTGTTTAGGATGTGTTAATTGAATGAAGGCTGTTTACCTTTTAGTTGTGTTGTTCCTATTGGGGAATATGTGGAGTGGGAGAAGTAGGAAAGGAAGAAGAAATCTTAGCGGTCCTGGGAGTTTTAGAAACAGGAAGTAACAGTAAGTAGCCATTAAAAATAACTTTGTAGAGCCAGTCCTGATGGCCTGGTGGTTCAAGTTCGGCGTGCTCTGCTCCGGCGCCCCCAGTTCGGTTTCCGGGCATGGAACTGCACCACTCGTCTGTCAGTAGCCATGTTGTGGTGGTGACTCACATAGAAGAACTAAAAGAACTTACAACTATGCACAACTATGTACTGGGGCTTTAGGGGTGAGGGAGAAGAAGAAAAAAAAAAAAGGAGGAAGGTGGGCAACAGATGTTAGCTGAGGATGAATCCTTTCTCTGGAAAAAAAAAATAATAAAAATAAAATAAAAAACTTTGTAGAATAATATAGATTAGGAGATTTTTTTTTGGTATTTTATGAAATGCAAAAAGCAGGATGCAAAACAGTATGTGCAATATGAGCCTATTTTTGTTTTAAACATATATATAGAAAAAATATAGTCAAATCATCATATACACAAGTGTGTCATCAGTAATTATCTGTGGATGGTGGCTTTCCAGAATAAAAAATTTTTGTTCACCCTTGGTTTTTTTTTTTTTTGCATTGAACACATATTGCTTCTGTGAAAAAAAGAAAAAGAATAAAAGAGAACTCTATGCCAGTGGACATTAGGAGCACAGTTTCAAATGAGCTGGGAAAGAAGGGTGGTTAGGACATTTTTATGAGCAAAGACCATTATATGGCAACTAGCTTGGTTTTTTGGGTGGCTTTGAGAGCAGTTTTAGCTTGAACTTCAAATTGGACTTAGAACCCAAAGGGCTCCTTTTTTTTTGCCACTGATATTTGAATTAAAAAGTACACAGCCCTGACCAAAGGGTAGAGGAGAGACTTGATTGCAGGGAGTAAAGATACTGAAAGAGTTAGGTCATTGTTTCAGTTTGATACCCAGATAGTTGAGTAACATAACACCACAACGCTGTGCACCTATAGTTTATCTGATCTACATATAGTCTCTTGTGATGAGTTTGTGCACCTGAACTGACTTCACAGCAGTGTGTGCCAGGGAAGGTACAGTTTGGGGAAGGTAGATGATTGGCTTCATCTCCCTATGGGTGGTGCCATTGTGAAGGTGTCCCAGCCAGGGTAGGTGATGTTGGGCCACAAGCTGAGGAAGACCTTGGTGTTGGAGCTGTCTTATTTCATCACCTAATGGAAGGTAATCATCAGGGTGTAGTGGCTGCTTCACCTCCAGGACAGGGGAAAGAGAAGGGCCCATGGATGAACACAAGTGCTCTGCATAGATATTTGAAATGGGATAGCCCTGAAAGTTATGGGATGCCCTTGGTCTTAAATGTAGAAGAAAAAGGATAACCTTACATGTGGCAAATCATTTTTTCCTTTCACTTATAAAGAAAGTTTTGTTTTTGTTTTTCTTTTTTTTTTTTTGCTGAGGAAGATTCACCCTGAGCTAACGTCCGCTGCCAATTTTCCTCTTTTTATATGCGGGTTGCCCCCACAGCATGGCCACTGACAGACGAGTGGTGTGGTTCTGCACCTGGGAACTGAACCCGGGCTGCCGAAGCAGAATGCACCGAACTTAACCACTAGGCCACCAGGGCTGGCCCATTATTTTTCTTTTAAACTTTGACACATAAGCTTCCTTTCTTCCTTTCTCTTTTCTTAAAAACATTTTTTTTCTTTTAAACGTTGACACATTGACATCCTTTCTGCACCTTAAAATTCTGGCAGCTTTTATTTTCAATTTTCAGTTTAATTATATAAAGAGTCAAGTATATATTTACAGTTGGTCCCAGAGTATGTTTGCATTTTTAAAATTGAATTCTTTCTGAGTATAAAGATGTGTTAAGGGTAAAAGTATGAGAGTATGCTTTTGTATAAGTTCTGAATAATAATTTCTGCTCTTTTGAAATGCTGATGAACACTATTTACCTAGTTTCTAAATTTAGGTATTTCAGATTTATAAGTGCCAGAGAAAACTGGTAAGGAAATGTGTTATTTACATTTTATTCTTATGTACAGTATCTTTTACACAAAAGTGTTGAGTCGGTTTATAAAAAACAACACATACAAGAAATATTGGTTTGAAAAAGAAGAATTACAAAACCAGTACCAGAGAAAATAAAAATAGGAGTATAATATTAAGATGAAGAAATTTATCACAGATTTGAGTTTCAGATGTAGCTGTAAGTTTCCTTGCCGCTAAAGTAAAAAAGAAAAAAAAAAGGCGGCTCAATCTTTATTAAAGAAAAGTAAAAATACCAATTTTCAGTAGCAAGACTTTCTGTAGCTATTATTTCTAAATAAAGTTTCATGTGACTTTATATATGAGTAAATGATGAGGAGGTGATGTTCTCAGTCCTTGTTTGCAGGAAATTAATGAATGTCAGTTGCAGGAGAGAGTCATTCAGTGTTTGGTAGTTTTTTAAATAAGATACATGTAAGAAATGTTTAAGACAGAGTAGGGGGAATATACTTTTTTGTGGTTTAAAGGTGGTTTCTCAACTTCAAAACAAGAGTTCTCTGTTCAACCTGTTTTCTATCCATCCATTCAAGTGGTTTCAGACAGTAATAGTAACTGATATTTTTGGTAATTGTTTGCTTTCTGTATTGTAAAAACTATTTATGTATTGATATCAGTTTAAACAGAATGCCTAGTTAAATGATAGAATTTTTTTTCACTTTTCACTTGGTTTGATGGGCTAGGTATAATCTGATGGCACTTGGTAGAAGAAACTGTACTTTGTTTATGCAATACACTTAGTTCTTTGGACATATACCATGTTTATTCTGTCAACATTTTCTCAATACGTAGAAATGGTTTAATCGGGGATTGTGTTTTAGTTGATCCATTGGCTTGTTTTTGATGTATCCTTCTTCCAAAGAAAGCATTCTTTAAAAAAATTCTTTTTTTTTTTTTTTTCTGGAAGATCAGCCCTGAGCTAACATCCATGCCAATCCTCCTCTTTTTGCTGAGGAAGACCCGCCCTGAGCTAACATCTATTGCCAATCCTCCTCCTTTTTCTCCCCAAAGCCCCAGTAGATAGTTGTATATCATAGTTACACATCCTTCTAGTTGCTGTACGTGGGACGTGGCCTCAGCATGGCTGGACAAGCGGTGCGTCGGTATGCGCCCGGGATCCGAACCCGGGCCGCCAGTAGCGGAGCGCGCGCACTTAACTGCTAAGCCATGGGGCTGGCCCCCCAAAATTCTTTATTAATGTGTGTGTGTGTTTTGTTTTTTTTTTTGGTGGGGTTGAGGGTTGTGATTCTAAAAACAAAATCAGTTGCTTGGGGTCTGGTTTCCTTTGAAAAATTACTTGAGATGTATTGAAGTTTTGTTATACAGAAGATTTATTATATCGACTGATTATTTCTCTGCGCTTAAATTCTTTACAAATGTTTGGCTGTCTTTTAGGCATATAGAAATTTTAGGAATGATAGATCCTATGATGTTACTCTTTTCTGTCAGTGGGCGATCTTAGAAATGAGAGTGATTGTTTTATAGAATCAGCTAGTTTTTGGATATCAATAGCTGAATCATGTCCATGACTTCTCAAGCTTTTGTGTTTGTTAGAGAACATCAGGACCACCAATTTTACAACAATTCAATGTTACTGGAATGGCAGTTAACTGCCCTTTCACTTTTCTCTCATTTTTCCTAACTTGCCAAGAAAGTTTGACGTCACTACCTATTACCTATATGAAACCTATGTGAGTGCTTAAATTCAGTTTAAGTAGACAGTTTCCAGTTTAAGCCAAAGAAGTCAAAGCTTGTTTTTTGTGGGGAGCTAACTCTATTATTTCAGCCAAAAAAAAAAGCTTGGTGGGGGGAGATACTTTCCTTCAACTTTAGAGGTGAGCCTTTTAATCAGAGAGGACAGTATTCATGAGGTAGCATTTCTTATATTTCAGTTTCCAAGTACTTTTAAATGAAACAGTGATAAAAAGTATAAGATAAGGTACGTAAATTACTATAACAGCTGTCGTTTGGACCATTTTGAGACTTACACCCTATAAAGTTTGTGGGACAGTTATTGACTGGGCACCTTCGTTCTTTGGAATTGTTACTATGGGATAGTTCCTTTTCCTTGGTTAGCTACAGGAAATGAGCAGAACAGATCCATATGCTGTTTTTTTTCCTAATTATAGTACATTCTTAACTGGATACCATGAATCATACCTCTGCCAAGCAGCGAGAGTACATTTGGAATTCTGGAGATTTCTTTTACATCACCATAATGATTTTTAACTTTTGAGGGTCAAGTGATATATTAAATATCACAGAAAACACAAGATGTCATCTCTGCCATGTGGGAATTGGCAGTGGAAGACCAAATGAATACCTTTCATTTTTAAAAATTCTCTATTTAAAACTATGAGTGATAGGAAAATTGCTAACTGTGTTTTGGGCATTTAATTTTGGCTGTGTTTTGGCATTTAATTTCTTTCCTTTCTGTACCCTTAATCCTACATTAATTTGGGTAGATTTCTTTAAGGTAGTATATTTTTATTGTCACCTTTTGAATGAGGTGAAAGTTCCTGGATTTAGGAACAAGCTGGTAGAAAGTATAGAAGTAGGAAAGCTGAAGAAAGGAAATTTGATTGAATAAAAGAAGCTTAGAGAAGACTAGAGATAATAATTTAGCTGGTTTAGGAAATCTAGAAGGTTTTGAGTCAATATGAAACAGGAACCAAAAATAAGCCATATAGGGAGTCCAGTGGATGAGAGTAATGAAATCAAAGGGTTAAAAATGAGAATGATTTTTAGTAATAGCTGTAGTGCTAGCTCAAATGGAGAAGAGAGTTTTTAATATGATTCAGTAGTCAAATTCTTTGATCCCCATAAATGGGATTAGGGTGTCCTCATGGGTTCTGATGAGTTCTCAAGGGAGAAGGGTTTAGCAATGAGGTCATGGCAGGAAGGCAGAAAGTGGCATCAGAGAGAGCAGGAGAAAACCAAAGGGATGATTAAGAGCTGTTTGGGATATGTGCTAAGAAAGGTGATTGGATGGTAAATTCTTCAGGAAAAGGGAATTTTGGATAAGAAGTAGAGAAGCTGAAGAATTCAGATGATGAAACTGATTTCTAAAAGGCTACCAAGACTTTTAAAAATAGTTTTGCTTAAATGGAAGGAGTTAGTCATTGAGAGAAATTGGTGAGGATTTAAGTTTACACAGTTTTGGATCTTTAAATGAAAATAGTTGAAGAAAACCAAGCAGCCATAAAGTCATCCTGCTGTTTGGGTGCTGCGAAAGGCAAATTAAATAGACATAATCCTTCTCTATGAACCTATTATACAGTTAAACAATTAATTACTTACTAGGTATTATTCAAAAGAATGTACCAAAATTTTTTATAAAACAAGGAAATAATCTGTATAACATCAGCTAAGGTCTAGTTTTGTTTGACATGACCTCTCCGAAAGCTAGTTTAACCACATAATACATCCTGTTTGGTAACTATCTACATTTAACAATCAGAAACATACAAGACATATACTCAGAGAAAATGAAAGGAGCAGTATGCACGCTTTCAGAGTGCCAAAGGTAAAATGTATAATAACCATCATATATAGTACTGTGATAGTACTGTGGTTTTATGTGTATTTATACAAATATAAAATACCTACCTGATCGACAAGTTTTGAGACTTTTGACTAAATGTGATAATTACTGGTATAGATTACATCAGAACTTTTTTATGCTATGGGAGGATAACAAAGTATTAAACTCTCATTTAATGCCTCTCTTAGTAATTAGGCATGCCTTAGGCCTGCTAACTCATAGCTCTGCTGATTTTTCAAGTGTATTATTTAACCTTTGCAATGGAACAGAATGCCACCTCCAGCACATTGAACAGATTTTCTGAGATATTGGTTAAATAAATCAATATACATACAATATACTTCCTTTTCTTAATTTTTAAAAATAAGCAATTTTAGCATTAATGTTTCTTTTTATAACTAAAGTTGAATTCATGAGGAGTGTCTGGTATTAGTTTATTTTCCTTTAAGTCAATAGTTTGCTAACATAACTCTGTAGACCCAGGGCCCGTGACAAAGCTTTCACAGGGAACAAAGAGTGAGTTGGTCATAAATCTAAATGTGTTCAATGGAAAGGCTGTCTTTTAGTCTGAGATTTTGTCCTTTCTACATTTTTAGTGTTAAAATACACACTTATTTTTTAGAGAAAGATTTTTTTTGTATATATTTTTAGAAGGTATATATATTTTAGTTTTTTTCCAGTTTAATTGACATATAATTGACATCACTGTATGAGTTTCAGGTGTACAGCATAAAGATTTGGCTTACATATATTGTGAAATGATTACCACAGTAAGTTTAGTTAACATCCATTATCTCATATAGATACAATAAAAAGAAATGGAAAAAATTTTCTCCTTATAATGAGAACTCTTAGGATTTACTCTCTTAACTTTCATATATATTATAGAGCAGTGGTAACTATAGTTGTTGTACATTATATCATGTTGTCCATTACATCCCAAGTACTTATTTATCTTATAAATGGAAGTTTGTACCATTTGACTGCCTTCCTCCAATTCCCCCTCCCACACCTCGCCTCTGGTAACCACAAATCTGATCTCTTTTTCTATGAGTTTTGTTTTGTTTTATATTCTACATGTAAGTGAGCTCACACACTTTTTGTCCTTCTCTGTCTGACTTATTTCACTTAGCATAATGCCCTTAATGTCCATCCATGTTGTTGCAAATGGTAGGATTTCCTCATTTTTTATGGCTGAATAATATTTCCTTCCAATATATATTTACCACAACTCTTTTGTCCGTTTATCTGTTGATGGACACTTAGGTTGTTTCCCTGTCTTGGCTATGGTAAATAATGCTGCAGTGAACATGGGGGTGCAGATGTCTTTTTGAGTTAGTGTTTTCATTTCCTTTTGATATATTCCCGGAAGTGGAATTGCTGGATCATATGGTAGTTCTATTTTTAATTTTTTGAGGCACCTCCATACTGTTTTCCATAGTGGCTATACCAATTTACAATGCCACCAACAGTGCACAAGGGTTTCCTTCTCTCCACATCCTCACCAGCATTTCTTAATTCTTGTCTTTTTGATGATGGCCATTCTAACAGGCATGAGGTGGCAAAGATTTTTTTTAACTTGGTAAAATTTGGGGAGAAATTTGACTGGTGTTTGGAAACCACTGTTTTAAAATTCTTTAATCATAGACAGAACCTTTAAGTGCTTAGCATGGCAGAGAGACTCTCCTAAACTAAAATGGATAGGAATCTGTGGGTCAGGTTCCTTTTTTAAATATATACTTTTTGATTAGCTTTCGTTGGATCATGCTGTGGTAATAAACAATTCCAAACTTTCAGTGGCTTTCAGCAGCAAAGCTTTCTCTCTCATGTTACATGTTGCCTGTGGGTTGCTGCGGATTGGCTGCAGTAGCTGTGGCCCTGATTGTACCTTTGTCCCAGGACCAGTCTGAAGAAGCAGCACTTACTAAGACACGCCATTCTCATGACAGGGGGAAAAGAAGATATAGCTGAAGTGTTTGTGCTTGTAAGTGTCGCTGCTCCTCTCATTCCATTGGCAAATGCGAGTCACATGGCCAAGCCTGATGTCAGTGGAGATGAGGAAGTATAATCCTCCCATAGACCATGCAAGTAACAGGGCAAGAGGTGGAGATAATCTCTTATAGGAGGAGAACAATAATTGGGAGTAGTAATAAAATCTGACATGATATCATTCATACTGAAGCACTCATGTACTGTATATGAATAGTTTAAAGAACAATAATAAACACTTAGGTATCCAGTACCAAGCTGAAAAAATGTAACCAATACCTTTGGAGCCCCCTGTATGCTTTTATGCCACTTACCCAAATATAACCATTCTCTTGAAATTAGTGTTTATCGTACCCTTCTTCATATATTCCATTGTATGAATATCCCACAATTCACCTTTTCTTTTGAGTTAGTTCCAGTTTTTTTGCTAGTATGAAAATGCTGCTAAGGACATTCTTTTATGTATCTTCTGGTGTACAATGCAAGAGTTTCTTCGGGGTATCTACTTAGGGGTGGAATTGCTGGAATGGGGGCATATATGTCTTCAATTTTAGTGGATAACACCAAATTGTTTTCCAAAGCAGTTGTATCAGTTTACACTTACACCAGTAGTGTTGTATGTGTTACCAGTGCTCACGTCCTTGTTCACATTTGAAAGTCTGACAACATCTAATTTTTAGTCTAATGGATATAAATCAGATTCTTTTTTGAATGTACAGGCAGGTGCTTCTCAAACTTTCATGTGTACACAAATCACTTGGGAGGCTATTAAAAGTGCAGGTTTTGATTCAGTAGTTTGGGATAGGGGTGGGAGCTGAGATCCTGCATTTCTGGTGATCCAGGTGATGCCAGTGCTGCTGGACCATAGACCGTACTTTGAGTCACAAAGGTCTAAGGCGCTAAAATAGAGTTGCCCCTGCGTTGGCTGCGCATAGAACCTAAAGAGTCTTTGGAACAAAACTGCTAAATAACAGCATTTGATACAGCTGCTCAATCTAGGGTTTTTGAATCATACCTGATATTTTCATTAACGTTATATGAACAGTATAGGTAAATAATTTTTTTCATATAGCAATTTGGAAATAAAAAGTCCTAAGCGACAATTTTAACCACACTACTTGTACCTGCTGCTAATGCTTTTTTTTTTTAACTGCTGTTTTGTGCAAATACTGGCCATTAGTGAATAAAACAGTGGATTCTTTTTTCCTAGAGATTTGTTGCTTTATAAGTTACAAAGAAGATTCAGAATGTAAACCTACGCCACTATACTAAAGTTTTAAAGACACTGTATTCTCAGTTATGTTGGTACTGGATTAATAGTAGCTAAAGGGTGACCCATAAATATCTCCACTGGCATTCTTTAACTTAAGCACTGTAAAGCCAGGGGAAACTTTGCCCAGTTCTATTTACTTATTTTTAAAATTTTTAGTTGTTTTTACTCATTCAGGGATGAATCACAGTATGGAGCAGTCGATTTTTATTTAGTGGCATATATGTACATTACCCACTTTAAATCAACCACAAAGTATTTTGATTGTAATCCATTATTCAATGAGTTTCTAAGTTATTTCTTTAAGGAAGAAAGTTTAAGGAGTCTTTAAGGGAGGTAATAGACCTTGTTAATAAGCAGGCATTAGACTAACTGATGATCACTCATTAATTAGATAAAATGAAGGATAAAATAAAACACACATTTTCCTCAGTGCAAGATAGTGAGAATATGGTCCATGGTATGCACCTGTAGAAGAGAATTTCTATTACTTCCAAATTGCATTATTAAAGAAACAACTGTTAGGACAGAAGCACCATTCAGAATAGCTTAAGCAATGAAGGAGATTTATTGGCCTGTGTAATTGGGAAGAGCGGGAGTGGAATGAGCTTTAAATAAATGAAATAGAGGTTCTAATTATGTTGTCAGGACCCTCTCATCATTGCCTAGCTCTGATTCTCTCTGTGGATCCTCTTCTAATGTCGATGGGCTTTCTTCCAAGTGGTAGTGGTGGTGGTGGTGGTGGTAGAGGGAACTCTTTGAGAAGGAAGACGTAGTGACAGCTTCAGAATTATGTCATTTCAAAGGGAAGTGAGAAGAATCCCGGAGGCCTTCTCCTCTAAAGTAGCCCTTTAAGTCATTCACTCTTTGTTAAATCAGCTGTTCCCTTCATAGCCTTTATCACAAATTATCTCATTCATTTATTTGCTCACCTGATTCTTTTTCTTCCCCACTACAAAGTAAAATCCATTAGAAGCAGGAACGGTGCCTATTTTGTTAACTGTAACCCCAGATCTAGTAGGCTTTCAGGAGATAGTAAGCCAACAAATGTATGAAATTCCAGGGAAGGACTTGGATCTTGCTCGATTCACCTGTCAGTGTGTGGTCTGGAGGGTAGGGTACTGTGATCCATAGATCTACCGGAACCTCATGGAATAGAGGAAGGACAGTTTCACACAGGAAATGGAGATAGCATTAGCTAAAAAACTGGGGAAAGATGCTGAGCAAACAACAACAAAAATACATGCCTGCCATTTGTGTTTTATGTTCTTTAAGCATGGTTTACTATTTCACCCAACTGCCCAGTCTGCTGTGTAAGGTAACGCAGATTCTGCAGTGCCTGAGGGTGCTTGGCTGAGGGGATGGCATAGGGCTGAAATCCAGCCCAAGGCTCCACTCCTGGGGCTTCCTTTTTCTGGGAGGCACCCTTTTTAAACTTACACAAAGGCTCTGTATGGTCTCTGTGCACAGTGGCCCTGGTTGAGTATCCATCTCTCCATCTAACCTTCTGAATAGCTTTTACTAAAGTAAGAATACTAGGAGCAAAAGTATGAGCTGGGCGTGTTTTTGCATCTGGAGCCTGCTGGCCCACTCACCATAGACTGTGTGCTTAGCCATGTCCTGCAGATATTCTGAGAGGGATGACTTGTCTTGGGAAATTCCTCTTTTTTTCCCTTCTCTCTCCTCCATTTTTCTATTTAGTGTTAGTTGGTCGAGTTTCCTGAGGATGCATTTTAAGCTTTCTGACCTTAAGGGTGACTAAATGGTGATACAAATACTGTTATCCTTCTTTCTGGTTTATCTGCATTTTTCTGCATTTCCATTTTGATCAGCCAGATAATTCCACTTCAAGAGGAAGAAGAAACTGCCTATCCGTCACTGGCCCTTCAGGGGAATAGACTTGTCTTAAAGTTCAATCCCTTTGAGGTTTGTTTTGTATTTTGTTTGATTGAAGGTCTCTTTGAGGCAGTGAAATTGTGACTGTTTAAAAAGAGGTGAATGAGTTGAAGGAACAGAAACTCAATCTAAGTCACAACAGGCTGCCAGGAATCTCATAAATTCCCGAAGTACAGCTGAGCCTCTCATTACGTGGAAGGCTCTCAGGCAGCTATTCTGGCCTCTCTCTTTCTGGGACTACTTGGTTTCTTCTCTGCTTTAGTCTGGACATTGGTTTGATTCATCTGATTTTCTTTAAACACTGACTTTCTCTGTATACTGATCAACCTGCAAGTGACAAAAAATGGCAACTAGTACTTCATCTACTCATTGGATTCTCAGTACAAGTCTACAGAAGTCTGCACCATAATCACTTGGGGCACTTAAAAAAAAAGGCCAGGGCCGGCCTGGTGGCGCAAGCGGTTAAGTGCGCGCGCTCCGCTGCGGTGGCCCGGGGTTTGCAGGTTCGGATCCTGGGCGCGCACCGATGCACTGCTTGGCAAGCCATGCTGTGGCGGCGTCCCGTATAAAAGTAGAGGAAGATGGGCACAGATGTTAGCCCAGGGCCAGTCTTCCTCAGCAAAAAAGGAGGAGGATTGGCAGATGTTAGCACAGGGCTGATCTCCTCACAAAAAAAAACAAAAAAAAGATAGGCCTTAAACATAGATATTCTGAGTCAGTGGGTCTGGGGTCCTAGAACCTATATTTTGAGAATGTTCTCCAGCGGGAATTCCAAGACCCCTCCATAATCACAGGAGGGAAGGAAGGAAAGTGAGTGAATGATGAAATAGATGAGCCAGGCCCGAGCACTCACTTGTCCCCTGCATAGCCCCTTCTCTTTTTCTCTTTGCCTCTCCTTGCTAGTGATCTTCCTCTCCAAGGAGAAGAGATGGATATTCTAAGGCATTGAAAAGAAATATTGAAGATAATTTTCATTAGAAGCAGCAGTACTGACAGCAACAATTCTTAGTCTAGTTTGGTGGATGGGCAGTTCAATTAGGCAGTGGGGTCATCTATCCCTTATCAAATCAGTGGCAATTTCTTTTTTGTATTCCTTTTTTTTTTTAATTGAATAGTTTTTTTATTTTAAAAAAGTCTTTTTTTTCAGTGAAATAACACTGATTTATAACATTATATAAATTCCAGGTGTACATCATATTTTGACTTCTGTATAGCCTATGTTGTGTTCACCAAAAGTCTAATTGCCATCTATCACTATACACGTGTGCCCCTTTACCCCTTTCTCCCTCCCCCCATCTCCCTTCCTATCTGGTAAACACCAATCTGTTCTCTGTATCTATGTGTTTGTTTCTTTATCTTCCACATATGAGTGAAATCAATGGTATTTGTCTTTCTCCATCTGACTTATTTTGCTTAGTGTAATACCCTCAAGGTCCATCCTTGTTGTCACAAATGGCAAGATTTCATCTTTTTTATGGCTGAGTAATAGTCCATTATGTGTGTGTATATATATAGATATACATATCTCTATCTACATATCATATCATATATAGATATATATGTATATCTATGTATATCACATCTTCTATATCCATTCATCCGTCAATGGGCATTTAGGTTGTTTCCAAGTCTTAGGCTATTGTGAATAATGCTGCAGTGAACATAGGAGTGCATATGTCTTTTCGAATTAGTATTTTTATATTCTTTGGATAAATTCCCAGAAGTGGAATAGCTAGATCATATGGTAGTTCTATTTTTAATTTTTTGAGAAATCTCCATAATGTTTTCCATAGTGGCTGTATCAATTTACATTCCTACCAGCAGTGTATGAGTTTGCCTTTTCTCTACATCCTCTCCAGCACTTATTTCTTGTCTTTTTTTTTTTTTTTTTTTTTGCTGAGGAAGATTTGCCCTGAGCTAACATCTGTGCCAGTCTTCCTCTATTTTGTATGTAGGTCACTGCCACAGCATGGCCGCCGACAAGTAGTATAGGTCCATGCCCAGGAACTGAACCTGGGCTGCAGAAATGGAGTGCACTGAACTTAGCTGCTAGGCCATGGGGCCGGTCCCTCTTGTCTTTTTAATAATAGCCATTCTGCTGGGTGTGAGGAGATATCTCATTGTGGTTTTGATTTGCATTTCTCTAATAATTAGTGATGTTGAACATCTTTTCATGTGCCTGTTGACCACCTGTGTATCTTCTTTGGAAAAATGTCTGTTCAGATCCTCTGCCCGTTTTTTGATTGGGTTGTTCATTTTTTTGTTGTTGAGTTGTATGAGTTCTTTATGTATTTTTGATATTACCCCTTATTGGATATATGATTTGTGAATATCTTCTCCCAATTTGTAGGTTGTGTTTTTTTCATTCTGTTGATGGTGTCCTTTACCATGCAGAAGCTTTTCAGTCTGATGTAGTGCCATTTGTTTATTTTTTCTTTTGATTCCCTTGCCTGAGGAGACATATTCAAAAAGATGCTGCTAAGACCGATGTCAAAGAGTGTACTGCCTATGTTTTCTTCTAGGAGTTTTATGATTTCAGGTCTCACATTCAAGTTTGTAATCCATTTTGAGTCAATTTTTGTGTATGGTGTAAGATAGTGGTCTACTTTCATTCTTTTGCATATGGCTGTCCAGTTTTCCAACACCATTTATTGAAGAGACTTTCCTTTCTCCGTTGTATGTTCTTGACTCCTTTGTTGAAGATTAGCTGTCTATAAATGTGTGGGTTTACTTCTGGGCTCTCAATTCTGTTTCATTGATCTGTGTGTCTGTTTTTCCGCCAGGATCATGCTGTTTTGATTACTATAGCTTTGTAATATATTTTGAAATCAAGGAGTGTGATGCCTCCAGCTTTGTTCTCTTTTCTCAGGATTGCTTTGGCTATTCATGGTCTTTTATTGTTCCATATAAATTTTAGGATTCTTTGTTCTATTTCTGTGAAAACTGTCACTGGGATTTTGATAGGGATGGCTTTGAATCTATAAATTGCTTTAGGTAATATGGACATTTTAGCTCTGTTTATTCTTACAATCCATCAGCATGGAATGTCTTTCCATTTCCTTGTGTCTTCTTTGATTTATTTCAACTATGTCTTACAGTTTTCAGTGTATAGGTCTTTAACTTCTTTCGTTAAATTTATTCCTAGGTATTTTATTCTTTTTGTTGTGATTGTAAATGAGATAGTATTCTTGATTTCTCTTTCTGCTAGTTCATTGTTAGGGTCTTGAAATGCAACTGATTTTTGTATGTTGGTTTTGTACCTGGCAATTTTACTGTATTCATTTATTATTTCTGGTAGTTTTATGGTCGATTCTTTAGGGTTTTCTATATATAAAATCATGTCATCTGCAAATAGTGACAGTTTTACTTCTTCCTTTCCAATTTGGATTCTTTTTATTTCTTTTTCTTGCCTAATTGCTCTGGCTAGGACTACCAATACTATGTTGAATAAGAGTGGTCAGAGTGGGCATCCTTGTCTTGTTCCTGTTCTTAGAGGGATAGCTTTTAGTTTTGTACTGTTTAGTATGATGTTAGCTGTGGGTTTATCATATATGGCCTTTCTTATGTTGAGGTACTTTTCTTCTATACCCACTTTATTGAGAGTTTTTTTTTTATCATAAATGCTGAATCTTGTCAAATGCTTTCTTTGCATCTATTGAGTTGATCATGTGATTTTTATTCATTTTGATAATGTGGTGTATCACATTGATTGATTTGCGGATGTTGAACTATCCTTGCATCCCTGGAATAAATCCCGCTTAATTATGGTGTATGATCCTTTTAATGTATTGTTATATTTGATTTGCTAATATTTTGTTGAGGATTTTTGCATCTATGTTCATCAGCAATATTGGCCTATAATTTTCTTGTTTGTGTGTCCTTGTCTGGTTTTGGTATCAGGGTAATGTTGGCCTCATAGAATGAGTTTGGAAGCATCCCCTCCTCTTCAGTTTTTTGGAAGAGTTTGAGAAGGATAGGTATTAAATCTTCTTTAAATGTTTGGTAGAATTCACCAGAGAAGCCACCTGGTCCTGGACTTTTATTTTGGGGGAATTTTTTGATTACTGTTTCAATCTCCTTACTAGTTATTGGTCTATTCAAGATTTCTTCTTGATTCAATTTTGGAAGATTATATGATTCTAAGAATTTGTCCATTTCTTCTAGGTTATCCAATTTATTGGCATATAGCTTTTCATAGTATTCTCTTATAATCCTTTGTATTTCTGTAGTATCCATTGTAATTTCTCCTCTTTCATTTCTGATTTTATTTATTTGAGCCGTCTCTCTTTTTTTCTTAGTGAGTCTAGCTAAAGGTTTGTCAATTTTGTTTATCTTTTGAAGGAACCAGCTCTCAGTTTCATTGATCTTTTCTATTGTCTTTTTAGTCTCTATTTCATTTTTTTCATTCTGATTTTTATTATTTCCTTCCTTCTATTGACTTTGGGCTTCATTTGTTGTTCTTTTTTCTAGTTCCTCTAGGTGTAGTGTTAGATTGTTTGAGATTTTTCTTGTTTCTTAAGATAGGCCTGTATTGCTATACATATATACACTTCCCTCTTACTTTTGCTGCATCCCATAGATTTTGGTATGTTGTATTTTCATTTGTCTCCAGGTATTTTTTTATTTCTCCTTTAATTTTTTGTTGATCCATTAGTTGTTCAGTAGCGTGTTGTTTAGTCTCCACATATGTCTGACTTTTCCAGCTTTCTTCTTGTTGATTTCTAGTTTCATACCATTGTGGTCAGAAAAGATGCTTGGTATGATTTCAGTCTTCTTAAAATTATTGAGACTTGTTTTGTTTCCCAGAATATGATCTATCTTTGAGAATGTTCCATGTGCACTTAAGAAGAATGTGTATTCTTCTGCTTTTGGATGGAATGTTCTATATATATCTATTAAGTCCATCTTGTCTAGTGGTTCACTTAAGGCCAACGTTTGCTTGTTGACTTTCTATCTGGATGATTTATCCATTGATGTAAGTGGAGTATTAAAGTTCTCTACTATTATTGTGTTGCTGTCAGTTTCTCCCTTTAGGTCTGTTAATAGTTGCTTTATATAGTTTGGTGCTCCTACATTAGGTGCATATATATTAATAAATGTTATGTTTTCTTGATGGATTGTCCCCTTTATCATTCTATAGTGTCCGTCTTTGTCTCGTGTTATCTTTTTTGGCTTGAAGTCTATTTTGTCTGATATAAGTATGGCTACACTCACTTTCTTTTGGTTGCTACTTGTTTGGAGTATCATCTTCCATCCCTTCACTTTGAGCCTATGTTTCTCTTCAGAGCTGAGATGGATCTCTTGGAGGCAGCATGTTGTTGGATCTTGTTTTTTAATCCATCCAGCCACTCTGTGTCTTTTGATTGGTGAATTCAATCCATTTACATTTAGAGTGATTATTGATATATGAGGGCTTAATACTGCCATTTTATCTTTTGTTTTCTGGTTGCTCTATATTTCCGTTGTTTCTTTTTTCTTGTGTTTCTATCTGCCATTTCATTTTGGTGGTTTTCTGTGATATGTTTCTGTTTACTCTTTTTTTATGTTTTGTAATTCTGCTCTGAATTTTTGTTTTGTGGTTACCGTGAGGTTTGTGTAAAAGATTTCATAGATGAGATAGTCCTTTTTCTGCTGATGGCATCTTATCTTCCTTTGCCTAGGCAGGTTCTGTCCTTTTCTTCTTCCCCTTCTATGTTTTTGTTTTCACAAATTGTCCCTTTTTGTATTTTGAGTTCATTATCAAATTAAAGTGGCTATAGTCATTTTTAATGCTTCCTTTCCCTTTAACCTTTGTGTAATAATTAAGTGTTTACTAATCTATTCTGATATAGAGTTGCAATTTTCTGATTCTGTCTATCTGCTTATCACCTTGCTTAATGCTTTGTATACCTTTGCTTTTTCATTTCAGGTAAGAGAGCTCTTTTCAACATTTCTTGTAAGGCAGGTCTAGTGGCAATGAACTCCTTCAGCTTTTGTTTGGCTGGGAAAGCCTTTCTTTCTCCTTCATATTTGAAAGATATCTTTACTGGATAGAGTATTCTTGGCAGACAGTTTTTTTTAAGTTGATGTTTTAATAGTTTATAACATTGTGAAATTTTTGGTTGTACATTTTTGTTTGTCCATCACCACATATATGTCTCCCTTCACCCCTTGTGCCCACCCCCTACCCCCATTGCCCCTGGTAACCACAATACAGTTTTCTCTGTCCATGTGTTGGTTTATATTCCACATATGAGTGAGATCATACAGTGTTTGTCTTTCTCTTTCTGGCTTATTTCACTTAACATAATACCCTCCAGGCCCATCCATGTTGTTGCAAATGGGACGATTTTGTCTTTTTTTATGGCTGAGTAGTATTCCATTGTATATATATACCACATCTTCTTGACCCAATCATCAGTCGAGGGACACTTGGCTTGCTTCCACTTCTTGGCTATAGTGAATAATGCTGCAATGAACATAGGGGTGCATAAGCCTCTTTGGATTGTTGATTTCAGGTTCGTTGGATAGATTCCCAGTAGTGGGATCGCTGGATCATAGGGTATTTCTATTTTTAATTCTTTGAGGAATCTCCATACTGTTTTGCATAGAGGCTGCACCAGTTTGCATTCCCACCAGCTGTATATGAGGGTTCCTGTTTCTCCACATCCTCTCCAACATTTGTTGTTTTTTGTCTTGGTGATTATAGCCATTCTAATGGGCGTGAGGTGATATCTTAGTGTTGTTTTGATTTGCATTTCCCTGATGATTAGTGATGTTGAACATCTTTTCATGTGCATATTGGCCATCTGTGTATCTTCTTTGGAGAAGTGTCTGTTCATTTCCTCTGCCCATTTTTTGATCGGGTTGTTTGTTTTTTTGTTGTTCAGTTGTGTGAGTTCTTTATCTATTATGGAGATTAACCCCTTGTCAGATATGTTTTGCAAATATTTTCTCCCAGCTGGTGGGTTGTCTGTTCATCTTGATTCTGGTTTCATTTGTCTCGTAGAAGCTCTTTAATCTGATGAAGTCTCACTTGCTTATTTTTTCTTGTTTCCCTAGTCCAAGTAGGCATGGCATCCAGAAAGATTCCTTTATGACCAATGTCAAATAGTGTGTTGCCTATATTTTCTTCTATGAATTTTATAGTTTCAGGTCTCACCTTCAGGTCTTTGATCCATTTTGAGTTAATTTTTTTGAATGGCAATAGCAGATGGTCCACTTTCATTCTTTTGCATGTGGCTGTCCAGTTTTCCGAACACCATTTATTGAAGAGACTTTCCTTTCTCCATTGTATGTTCTTAGCTCCTTTGTCGAATATTAGCTGTCCATATATGTGTGGTTTTATTTTTGGGCTTTCAATTCTGTTCCATTGATCTGTGTGTTGGCTGACAGTTTTTAATCTTTCAATATTTTGAATATATTATTCCACTCTCTTCTGACCTGTAGAGTTTCTGCTGAGAAATCTGCTTATAGCCTAATGGAGCTTTCCTTGTAGGTCATTGGGTTTTTCTCCCTGGCTGCCTTTAATATTCTTTCTTTATCATTGACTTTTGACAGTTTTAATGTAAGGTGTCTTGGAGAAGGTCTTTTTGCATTGAGATAATTAGGTGTTCTGTTAGCTTCACTTAGTTGTATATCCATTTCCTTCCTTAGGTTTGGGAAATTCTCAGCTCTTATTTCTTTAATTAAGCTCTCTGCTCCCTTCTCTCTCTGGGATACCCATTATCCTTATGTTGCTTTTCCTAATTTAGTCAGATATTTCTCATAGAATTTCTTCATTTTTTTAGTCTTAGTTCTCTCTCCTCTTCCACCTGAATCATTTCTAGATTTATACCTTTGAACTTGCTAATTCTCTGTTCCATATGGTCTGCTCTATTTCCATTGCTTTCTACTTTATTCTTCATCCCATTTATTGAGTTCTTCAGCTTCAGAATTTCTGTTTGGTTCTTTTTCAGAGTTTCAATCTCTTTGGTGAAGTACTTCCTCCATTCATTAATTTTGTTCCTGAGCTCACTGAACTGTCTTTCTGAGTTTTCTTATAGCATGTTGAGTTTCTTCATCACAGCTGTTTTGAATTCTTTATCACTTAGATTGCAGTCTTGCATGACTTCAAGATTGGTTTTTGGAGAACTGTCATTTTCTTTTTGTGATACCGTGTTACTATAATTTTTCATGGTGCTTGATGAGTTTTCCTCTTCTAGCACATTTGTAGTAGCAGACACCTTTCTTATTTAGGTAAGGTTTTGTTTACTTTGATTCTGAACTGGTTCTGGTTGTATTTGAGAGCCAGCATTTCCCTCCACTGCCTCTGTCAGAGGTGTCATCCATGCCCTCGTTGTGCTGTCTGTGCCTCCGAGATTGCTGGTGACTTGCTGTTTCCGGTGTCGCTGTGGTTGCAGGTGTTGCCACCAGGGTCACCAGGCTGGTGAGCACCTCTGCTGCTTCTGTGGTCATCTGGGTTGCAGATTCCCCCACCGTGGCAGGCGGGTGGTGAGAGCCAGGGTCAGGGGCACCTCCACCATGTTGGGGTTGTTGGGTCCACAAGCACCACTGCTATGGGTTGGGGGGCCGGGGTTGCAGGTGCTGCTGCAGCTGGGGGGGACTGGAGTCACAGGCTCTCCTGTTGCCGCTACTTGGCTCTCTCTTGCCTCGGGCACTGCTGTGGCCACGGGGCTGCTGCTATGAGTGCTGCCTCTACTACTGCTCCTGGGTTTTCCGGGGGTGCTGGTACTGCTGCTGTAGGAATTCGGGGTTCATGGTGTCCCTGCAGCTGCAGGGCAAGCCAGGGTCACAGGCACCACCGCCACGGCAAGGGGTGGGGTACCTGGGTTGCGGGCACCACTGTGCTTCCTGGAGCCTCTAGTCTTGGGTGCCACCGTGGTTCCTGGAACCTCAGGGCATGGGCACTGTTGCCGCTGCCAGGTGTACCTGGGTCTCAGGTGCAGTCCATGCTGCTGAGAGGGTTGGGGTTGCAGGTGTTGCTATCAGGAAAGGAGGGGCTGGGTCACGGGTGCCACCGCAGTTCCTGGAGCCTCCAGTCCTGTACGTTGCCTCGGTTCCTGGGGCCTTTGTTCATGGGTGCTGTCACAGTTCCTGGAGCCTCTGGTTGTGGGTGCTGCCACAGTTCTTGGAGCCTCTGGTCTTGGGAGCTGCTGCTGCTGCCTCCCTGGTTCCACCGCCTCTGCAAGGTCCAGTCCACCCACCTTTAGATGTTTAGATGTATGGATCTCTCAGGCCTTCTGGTGTTCTGTGCAGAGGATCTTTTGTTAGTCTATGGATATCGTACTGGTTGTCAGTGCCAGTTTCTTGATCTTGGATGCTCTTGGACGTATAAAATAGGCTGGGTGTATATGTATATTGTATATTATATTAAAATGTATATTAAGTTGTAAATAAAGGAACATGATTTATTATTTAATATGTTTAAAATGTAATTCCATATACCTTACCTTTTATTGTGTACCAGCATATGCAAAGTCTTGTAGCACTTTGATTCTGAGACCTCTCTATAGTAATAGAAGCCATCACTTTATTTAATAAATTTGTCCACTGTAGAACCTCAGGGACAGTTGAAGACTTACCTAGGTATTAATTTCATAAAGTATGCAAAGATAAGAAACACTTTTAACCAAGAGTGAGCACAAAAAATAGCTCTGTATTATATTTCTGTGTACAGAGCAGTTGTATGGCACAAAGCAGTTATGTGTTAAGCCCACGAAGTACAGTGTCAGTACCTTAGGGTTTATTTAGAAACATGTGTTTTATGCCTTGAACTATGAAAATTTTAAGTATCAAGATATTTAATTTGATTTTTTAAAATTATTTTATTTTTTTCTTTCCAGATCCAATCCTTCTGTGGAAGTTTTAAACATCTTTTATTAGTGGAAACATTATTTGCTGCAAAATGAAGTCAACATCTTAATTTAAACCAGCATTTCTGTGGTTCTGATTCATCTGCTATGGTTCACGAAGCTTGAGATCTAAGGAGTACAGGGTCTTTTGCGATGACAATATGACTAATAGTAAAGGAAGATCTATTACTAATAAAATAAGTGATGGTCCAAGTAGTGGAGGCGGTTTTGTAGACTGGACTTTAAGCTTAAATACAGTTCAATCTGATAAGTTTTTAAACTTATTGTTGAGTATGGTTCCAGTAATTTACCAGAAAAACCAGGAAGACAGGCACAAAAAAGCAAATGGCATTTGGCAAGATGGATTATCAACTGCAGCACAGACTTTTAGTATTAGATCAGAGCAACACATGGAGTATCACAGTTTCTCAGAGGCGTCTTTTCATGGCAATAACGGGCACACACCATCAAGCTGTAGCCAAAAGTATGATGACTATGCCCCCTACAATTACTGTGACGGAAGGGAGACGTCAGAAACTACTGCCATGTTACAAGATGGAGATACGTCTAGTGATGGTGACGAAGATGCCGTTGTGGAAGTAAACCAAAAATTACCAAAGGAATCCAGTGGTGTCATGGCACTGCAAATACTTGTGCCATTTTTGCTGGCTGGTTTTGGAACAGTTTCAGCTGGCATGGTTTTGGATATAGTCCAGGTGGGTTTTCATCTTTGTCTAACTTCACTGTGTTTGTTGTTTCAAATGCTTTATGTAGGTTACTAATCTCAAACATTTACTTTAGATTTAATTAATCCCTTAGTAAAATGAACTGAGGCTGACTCTGGTAGAGAATCTGCTATTTCTAGGTGTTTTTTTGTTTGTTTCCTTTAGAAGTTATAAGAGAACAGTCTCATTCTGACTGTAAAGTAATTCTTCGTAAAGTATTACAGCAGTAAAGCAACCCTATAATGGGTAAATTAGCTAAATGAAAAACTCAAAAATGTTATATTTAAATACTTATTTATTTTTAAATAAAAATTAATATATACTAATTAAAATGAATTCAAACAATATGGAGTAATAAATAAAAGATTAAAAGTCTTCCCTATTCCTCTTCTCCAAACCAAAACTCTCTTCCCCTCCAGAGGTCACCACTGTTAGAGTTTGTTTGTTGTGCATACCTACAGACTTTTTTCTTTGCTGACACATGTATATATGTGCAGAGGTTTTTTTTCAAAAATAAAAAATGAAATGCTATATATAATTTTATGTAACTTATTTTCATTGCTTAATAATACATCTTGGACATCTTTCAAATTAGTAACAAAGATATTCTGCATTTTAAAATGAGTACTTTATAGTCCATTGTATGTATATACCAAAATTTACTTTATTCATTCTCCCATGCTGGTGATATGATAAATATCCTAATAAATATATTTTTTACACATTTTTACTAATATTTTCATAGGATAGATTTTAAAAATGGGATTGCTGGGTATTAGAATAGGTGTATGTGTTTAAAATTTTATAGATAGCTGTCAAATTGGATTTCAAAAAGTTTGTACCAATTTATACTCCTACCATCAAAATATAAGTATGTTTATTTTTCCATGCCCTTATCAACACTGGATATTCTTGATCTGTTTCATTTTTGCCAATTGATAGGAAAATGTTATCATATTTTAATTAACATTCTTTAATTATTATTAATGTTTAGTGTCTTTTCATGTGTTTATTAGTCATGCTTATTTTTTATGTGAATACTTCTTAATGAATTACTTTTTTGTATCTTTTTTCCATTTCTAAAATGTATATGCTACTTATTGATTTGTAGGAGTTTTTAACATAGTTTGGTTACAAAATTACCTGTTATATAATTATCTTACTAAAGTAGTAAATTGTTAAAATGTGGCATTCTGTTACTGTCAGTTTTTTCATCAATCAGAGAAATATTGGCTCTGGGAAGGTGTTAGATACATTATCCTGTAATGTGTCCTTGTCTTTCATTGTTTGCTCCCTAAAAGAAATCTCAGGTCATTTGTGACTCTAAGACACTTTTCAACAGATAACATTGTTATCAAAATGGAAAACATACATAGATAGAAACAATTTTTCCACTATTAGATGGAGAAAGGATATGAAAAGTACTGTGTAAGTATATTGAATTTCTGAACGGACTATAATACTGAAGAGGGACCAAACCTACCTGTCCACTTGAAATATAGTTGTTTCAAGTTATTACAATAGTATCACAGCTGCTAAAATGAATAAGCTGGTTTTGGTTGATTTTATTTTCTTGATAGACCAGATGTTCTGAAGAAACACTCAACATTTAGCTATAGAATAACATTTATAGGAATGATATGTTAGAGTACAGATTGTTAGGTGGAACATTTACATAGCTCATTGTGTACATTCCTCTGATGTAATGTTTGCTTATTTCTTGATAGTATTTGAGAGAACAGAACATGTATAATTGGAAAAAGTTCCTTTTATGATTTTATGAACTTTAACACCACTAGCCCTAAGGACTTTATAATGTTAAACTTTAGTGTTAAAAATTATAAAAACATAGCATAAATGTTTTGAAAGATTTAATTTGAATGTGCTTTTAAAACTTTTTAATTGTGAAATTTAACACATATAGATTGTAAAAAACAAAAATGTACAGCTCAGTGAATCTTCATGACAAAAACAACCATATAACCATCAACCAGGTCAAGAAATAGAATCTTACCAGTACTTCATTAGTCTTCCTTGTGCTCCCTTCTAGTTGCTACCCTTTCTTCCCCATCACCAAAGGTAATCAATAATCTGATTTTATGATAAGTACTTCTTTGTCTTTATAAGGGTGCATCATTAGACACCATCATTTGGTTTTACTTAATTCTCTTTAAACTTTATGCAATGGAAGTATAGAGAATATAGTCCTTTGTGTCAGGCTTTTTTTGTTCAACATTATGTAAGTTTTATGAAACTGTAGTTTATTTATTTTTATTGCTGTATAGTAATCCATTGGATGAAAATAACACAATTTATCCATTCTACTGTCGATGGACATTGGGATGAATGGTGTTTCCAGACTCTTGGTGCTCATGTACGTGTATTTCTGTTTGGTGTATATGTAGAAATGGAATTTCTGAGTCTTAGGATATGCACACATTTAAATTTAGTATATGTCAAATGGTTTTCCAAAGTGGTTGTAGCAATTTACAGACTAAATAGCAGTATATGAGAGCTCCCATTGCTCTGTAGTCTTATTTATACAAGGTATCAGGAATCTTTAATTTTAGAAATTTTGGCAAATGTGAGGTGGTATCTCATTGTGATTTTAATGGGAATTTCCCTGATGACTAATGATGTTTACTGACCATTCGGACATTACTGGTACAGTTTCTTTGCCCATTTTCCTGTTTGATTGTTTGTCTTTTTCTTATTGATTTGTAGGAGTTATTTGTATATTCTGGATAGTCAAATTAGAATTTTTACTCCAAAGTCTATGCCTTTTTGTAGTAGTGGGAAATACAAATACATAGATTATAACTATAGTGTATGACTGAATATTTAAGTACCTTTAGAGGTAAAAAGTAAGTGCTACAGGAATTCTGTAGAGGTACTCAGAAGACCTGTAGGGATACACAATGCCTGCTTTTACATATTTAAGCTTATCCAAAGGAGTAAGCTTTTGTCCCAAACTAAGCTACTTTTGTGTGCTTGTGCCTTACAACATCCCTTTATTCATTCTGGGCCCCAAATTAAAGAACTTAGTAAAAGATCATGTCAAGCACCAATTAGAGTACAGAATGCACTGCACTGTCTTTTGTAACTGGGAAGAAGAGGTGTACAGCCTACCTCAGATATAACTAGATCAGGGACTTAATTTTATGATACCTTCTGTCTCTCTGTCTGTCACGTCAACTTCTATTTTGTTTGTTGCCCTCATTCTCTCCTATTGCATATAGCTGCTGACAGTGGTGGGGTCATATCCTTTTAGTTTGTTTTACAAAGGGAAAGAATGAGCTATTCTTCCGTCTTCAATTTGGAAAATTTTAGGGCAGAACTCTGCAGTTGGCTTGTCTTTGGTCACATGCTTACCCCTAGGACCACTCGATGTGACTGGGGAGATGTAGTAATGTGCTTAGCCCACTCGAGTTACATTTCTATCTCAGTTCAAGTTACATTTCTATCCCCAGATCAGCAATTTCACCAGAATCATGGGGAATAGGAATTTAACTGCTTCTCAAAAGAGAAGGAGTGGATATTCTTACAAGGAAAATGGAGATGGAAAAGTATGCAAAAGAGACAAGAAAACCTTTAGAGTGGTGATTCCTCGCATGTAAGACTTGATCCCTCTATGGTCTTTCTGTTTATCTGAATCAGTGGCTCTCAAAGTGTGCTCCCTAACCAGCAGTGTCAGCATCATCTGGGAACGTGTTAGATACACAAATTCTGAGGCTCCATCCCAACTCTACTGAATCAGAAACCCTGGGAGTGGGACCCAGCAATCTGTTTTTACAAGTATTCTTGGTGATTTTGATGCAGGCTAAAGTTTGAGAACCACTAATCTAAACTAATCCCAGTTCTCTTCCGACTAGTAAGTGGGGTTGGGTGGGGTAGTTAGGCAACAGGGTATTTTGTCCTACTTAAGTAGGGCCCAGTCCAAAAAACAGCCTAATGCCTTACACAAAGCAGACAAAATTCCTTGTCAAATGAGGGAATGAATTAAAATAAACTCTACCTCTGTTATAAAGATTCCTGAATTTTGATAATCAAACTTAGACTTTTAAATAATAGAATGTCAATACTGGAAATATCCTTAGAAATCACCTAGTTCAAGCTCCTTGTCTTTTCTTCCCTCATTAAAAGTAAACAAATAGTTTTAAATGATTTGCCCAAGAATAAACAGCTGGTAAATGGCAGATCCCTGTCTTGTGGATAAATCCTGTTCTCTGTATAACATGCTGAATGCATACCTTGGATTGTCCATAGACTTAATCTATTATAAGACTCTGTAAAATGAGGTTAGTGTTAGCCACCTATCCATCTAAGAGAAATATAAGTAAATTAAACTAATACCTTTGGAACTTCCAGAAATTCCTGGGTAAATTTATACTTATCATTAGAATATTATTGAAAGCTGATGTCTACAAAACCCTGAGATCCTGTTATATTTTATAAAGACAATATTGTCGCAATGGTGAAGAATATTCCTTTGAAATAAATAATAGTATAGCTCTTGAGTATTCCTTATTTTATTACTATACTACCAATGCAGTATGTGTATGTTTTGGAATGCAGATGGAATGATCCAATACCTGAGTTATATTTCTAACCCTACCCTCTAAGTAGAGCTTTTTCTCTAATGTGGAAGTTAGAGAGGTCATAGATAAAAGGGATGCTTTGTTGAAATTTTGTGGACAAAATATCAGGGTTTTAAAAGTGCAAAGAGAAGGTAAGAGGGCAGTATCAATGTTAGACTAATTTTTGTCACCATTTTCTCAATTCACAAAGCTAGCAAGTCATCACTATGTTTGTCCCTCCTTATAAAGCATGGCTAGAGTTTTTATTAAAGATAAAATACCTCTTTTAACATGGCTGTGACCCCAGGAAGGCACTAGCATTCCCTTTGATGTAATGGTTCTGGTTTTTATTTTAAAGTGGACTTCCACTGCAGTAGATGTACTTTTACCTATACCTCCCATTAAGTACAAAAAAACCCTGGAAACTTGATATAAAACAAACATAAAAAGACTCTGGAAGGTGGAAAGAGGAAAGCAGGCCGGCTAGGCCCCTTTTGTATCCAGAGAACAAAATAGTAGTGAGTTTCCTGGGTTTTCTTTTGCTTCATATATCCCAGACTTGGAGCTAAAGAAGCCGTAACGTGGAAGTGCCAACAGGTGCAGACAAAAAAAAAAAAAAAAAAAACAACAAAAGCCTGCTCTCTCTAGCCAAAGGACTAGGAAAGGGGCAAACTAGCAAGACAGAAAACTTCTAGACAATAATTATTCTACTCTAGCCAGACACGACAGAACAACTATGGCCTCATCCACACCCACACCAGCAAAGGCCCAGTGGGGAGCTTAGACGTCAACCTCAGGAGGCTGTAATGAACAACATGGATGAACCTGGAGGGCATTATGCTAAGTGAAATAAGCCAGATAGAGAAAAGACAAATATTGCATGATATCACTTATATGTGGAGTCTAAAAAAAAAAGTCAAACTCATAGAAACAGTAGAATGGTGGTTGCCAGGGAGTGGGGGTTGGGGGAAATTGGGATAGGTTGGTAATAGGTTACAAACTTTCAGTTATAAATAAGGTCTGAGGATCTAATGTATAGCATGGTGACTCTAGTTGATAATACTGTATTGTATAATTGATATTTGTTAAGAGAGTAGATCTTAAGCATTCTCACACAAAAAAAGAAAAGGTAACTATGAGGTGATAGATGTGTTAATTAACCTGATGGTGGGAATACTTTCACTATGTACATATATCAAATCATCACGTTATACACTTTAAATATGCTAGAATTTTCTTTATTAATTATGCCTCAGTAAAGCTGGGGGGAAAAAGATGCTGTAATGAGGTACCCCAACACTTTAGCCAAGAAGATATCAAAGAAGGGCATGTAGGGTGCTGGGACTTTGATCTTGTTGGCTGATAATGAGAGGAAAGAAATGATAGAAATGATAGAAATGATAGAACGGAAAGGTGAGATAGAAAAATCTGCACTTATAGTTGGAGCTTCAGCACCCTTCTCTCACCCTTCTCTCAAGAACAACTAGATAGAAAATCAGCAAGGATATAGAAGAACTCAACAACACCATCAACCAACAAGATCTAACTGACATTTATAGAACACTGCACCCAAAAAGAACAGTGTGCACATTCTGTTCAAGCTGTCATGGATCATATACCAAGATAGACTGTATCCTGGGCCATAAACCAAACCTCAACAGATTTAAAATATTGAAATCATTCAGATTATGTTCTCCAACCACAATATTATCGAACTAGAAATCAGTAACAGAAAGATAAGAGGAAAATTTCTAAACACTTAGAAATGAAACAACATACTTTTAGATAATCTGTGGGTCAAAGAGGAAGTCTCAAGAAAAATAAAAAACAAAACATTGAGCTGAATGAAAATGAAAATATAACATCAAAATGTCTGAGTCATAAGTAAAGCAATACAGAGATGGAAATTTATAGAATTAAATGCATATGTTAGAATGAGAAAAAATCTCAAATCAGTAATCTCAGCTCCCATCTCAAACTTAGAAAAAGATGAGCAAAATAAACCCAAAGCAAGCAGAAGAAAGGAAATAATAGAGATAAAAGCAAAATGAAATTGAAAGCATGAAAACAGTAGAGATAATCAATGAAACAAATAGCTGGTTCTTTGAAAAGATCAAAACAACTGACAATTTCTAGCAAGACTGACAATAAAAAAAAAAAGAGAGAAGACATAAATTACCAATATCAGAACGAAATGCAGGACATCAAAAGGATAATAAAGGAGTACTACAAACAACTCTATATACATACATTTTACAACTTAAAGTGGACCACTTCCTTGAAAAACATAACTAACACAATTAACCCAAGATGAAATAGATAATTTGAGTAGCTCTATACCTATTAAAGAAATTGAATTCATAATTTTAAAAAAACTCCTAAAAATGAAATCCTCAGCCCCAGAGAGTCTCACCTGAAAATTCTAACCAAATGTTTAAAGCAGAATTAACATTAATTCTACACAAGCTTTTCTGGAAAATTGAAGAGGAGGGAAAACTTCCCAATTCATTTTAAGAAGCTATTATGACCCAGATACCAAAACCAGAAACAATGCAAAAAGAAAAAAAAAGCTACAGATCAATATCTCTCCTGTATATAGACAGAAAAAATCTTGAACAAAACACTGGCAAAGAGAATTAACCCATATATAAATGAATTTTACAACATGAACAAGTGAGGTTTGTTCCAGGGATGCAAGTCTGGTTCAATATTTGAAAAATCATCAGTGTAATTCACCATATTAACAGGCTAAAGAAGAAAATCACATGATCGTATCAACTGATGCAGAAAAAGCATTTGGCAAAATTCAGCACCCTTTCATGATAAAAACTCTCAGATAAATAGGAATAGAGTGGAACTTCCTCAGCATTATACTTAATGGTGAGACACTGAATACTTTTCCCCTAAGATCAGGTACAAGGTAAGAATGTCCACACTCATCACCTTTATTCAACATAGTGCAATAAAGCAAGAAAAGGAAAAAAAGGCACACAGTTTGGAAAAGAAGAAATTAAACCGTCCCTATTTGCAGATGACGAGATTGCCTACTTAGAAAGTCCCAAGGAAGCTACAAAAAAGCTCCTGGAACTGAGAAATGAGTTCAGCAAGGTTGCAGGATGCACAATACATGCAAAAATAAATTCTATTTCTGTGCTACCAATGAATATGTGGATGTTGAAATTTAAGATACAATAACATTTACTCTAAAAATAAATACCTACATGTAAATCTAACAAAACATGAATAGGACTTGTATGCTGAAAGCAAAAACACTGATGAAAGAAATCAAAGAAGATCTGAAATAAATGGAGAGAAGTGCCATTTTCATGGCTTGGAAGACTCAACATAATAAAGATGTCAGTTCTCCCCAAATCAATATACGGGCTTAACAGAACTTTTTAAATCCCAGCAAGATTTTTTGTAGATATAAATAATATTCTAAAATTTATATGCAAAGGGAAAGAAAATAGAAGAGCGTTAATAATTTTGAAAAACAAAAAGTGGGAGGGATCAGTTTACCTGATTTTAAGGTTATTAAAATGGCCACAGTAATCAAGACTGTGTGGTGTGGAGGGATAGACACATAGATCAATGCAACAGAATAGACACCCCAGATATAAACCCACACAAATACATCCAACTAATTTTTGACAGAGGTGCAAAAGGAATTCAATGGAGGAAAAATCGCCGTATCAGCAAATGGTGCTGGAGCAATTAGACTTCCATAGGCAAAAAAAAAAAAAAAAAAAAAAAGAAACCCCAATCTAAGTCTCACACTTTATAGAAAAATAATTTCACTATGGATCACACATTAAAATATAAAATGTAAAACTATAAAACTTAGAAAAACATAGGAGAAAATCTTCAGGATCTAGAGCTAGGCAAAGATGTCTTAGTCTTGACACCAAAAACGTGATCCATAAAAGGAAAAACGGATAAATTGGACTTCATCAAATAAAAATTTTGTTCTGTGAATGAGCTTGTTAAAAGGATGAAAAGCCAAGCTACAGAGTGGAAGAAAATATTTACAAACCACATATCTGTCAAAAGACTAGAATATATAAAGAGCTCTCAAAACTCAACAGAAAAAAAACCCAATTAGAAAATTGGCAAAAGATAAAAGAGGCATTTCACTGAAGAGTGTGTACAGATGGCAAATAAACATGAAAAGTACTATATTACTTCATGTATATCACATTCTTGAATTGACAAATTATAGAAATGGAGAACAGAAGAGTGGTTGCCAGGGAGTAAGAAAGAGAGTGGGGACACGTGGATGTGGCTATAAGAGGGTAACAGGAGGGATCCTTGTGGTGGAAATGTTCTGCATCTTGACTGCATCAGTGTCAATATCCTGGTTGTGATATTGTCCTACAGTTTTGCAAGATATTACCATTAGGGGAAACTGGGTAAAGGGTACATCGGATCTCTGTGTATTATTTCTTATAATGCATGTGAATCTACAATTATTTCAAAAGAAAAAGTTTAATGAGAAAAGTAATCTATGTATCTAGTAAAGCATATTTAAGCTGTATGAAAGAATGTATGGTGGAGAAAGAAGTCTTTCTCCTGTATGTGCTCTTCCCCATTCCCTTCCTTAGAAATTACTGTCCCTGTTTTTTCTGTGTCTACTTCAATAAATATTAAATGCAGGTACATGCACATATATATATACTATATATATATGTTCGCTAAAACACACCTTACAATGCTGCTCTTCACCTTGCTCTTCTTAATTTATCTTGGAGCTCCTATATAGGTACATAGAGAGTTATCGGATTCTTCTCCAGCTACGTTAATGCTCTATTGCAAGGATGTGTCATTACTTTTCTACCAAGGTACTTAATGAAGGGTATTTAAATTGCCTCAAATCTTTTGCTATATGAACAATGATGAAGTAAACTTGAATATGTGTTAGAACTCATGTGCAAGTTTATTTGTAGGATAGATACTTTAAGTAGATTTCTGAGTTGAAAATTATGTACATTTTATATTTGACAGATATTGCCAAATTGCCCCAAAGAAGTTAAACCTTTACATTCTCACCGATAGTGTGATAGAGCACCTAGTTCCTTATACTCTTACCAACAGAGTATTCTTCAACTTCTTGACCTTTACCAATCTTACAGATGAAAATTGATCACCTTTTAATTTGCATTTCTTTAATTATGAATGAGGTTGGTCATTTTGTCATATGTCTGGAAGCAAATAGGTTTAGTTTTTTAAACTAAGTTAAAATGAGAAGCAGAACTTCTCTAGATATGGGGTATATATGTTTCTTAACATTGCATAAACTTCTTTTACCAATTAGATTTTTAAAAACTTTTTCTGTTTATTTTTAAGTTAGGACTCTATGGATGTATTCCTCAACTATTTTATTTTTCTTGGGGTTTTTTTGTTTCATTTTTGTCTTTTTGGTTAATAGATGTTTAGGTTTTGAGTCAATGTAGTACATATATGAGAAATCTGACATTACATTTGATGTGTGGGTACTTGCCTAAGATTCTGAATATTGACAGAAGTCCAAAATTAGGTAAGATTAGAAGTTGATTTCCTTTAGGGCAGGTTCTTATGGAGAAGTCTAGCAGTTCATAATAATCTCCATAACATCAGAGAACATGTCTGTATCATGGCAAAATTTGTAAGTAGGTGAAATTTATTTTTGGCACTAGCTGCCTCAGCATCCCCTTTCTTTTTATGATTCTGTACTCTGCAGCCTCTTGCCTTACACCCTAAAATGGGAACCAGAATATGGGATGACTTGGAACTCTTGAAGTCAGTTCTAGGTCCCATCTTTTGACCTTGGGAAAATCATTTAACTTCTCTGAACCTTTATTTCTTCATTTGTGAAATTAGATAATAATACTGTGGGGTGGTTGTAATTAGTGTTGGAACCAAGATTCAAATCCAGGTTATCTGGTTCCTGAGTCTGTGCTCTTAACCACTAGTTACATTCACTCTTGCCATCATAAAGGGATAAAGTAAAATTTAAGAGTATCCGAGTTGTGTAACAAGCTAGATGTGTTTTGGAATGTAGTGACTATATCATATCAGCTATCACTCCCAACTCGAACTGAATCTTCTAAAGTAACTCAAGGTTTCAGAGCTCTGGAGAATGGGTTAAGCTAAATGTTCACTGATTAAATGACGTATGTAGTCATTCAAAATGTAAATGCAACATTGGAAATAAAGCTTGAGATTTTTAGAAATGTCTTTGTTCTAAAGTGTTTTTTAAAGAGTGTCAGAAAATTCTATTTTTTTTTCTTACAGCACTGGGAGGTATTCAAAAAAGTAACAGAAGTTTTCATTTTAGTTCCTGCACTTCTTGGTCTCAAAGGGAACTTGGAAATGACGTTGGCATCCAGATTATCCACTGCAGTAAGTTTTTTCCTACTTCAAAGTGTGTATATTACCTATACTGTTATTAAGGAGAACTTTTTTCCTCTGTCTGTCTGATAAATTCCTGGGCCTAAGGGCTATGCTAATATTTATGCCTGATATCATACCCTGAAAGTTCTCTTCCTTGTCTCATCTGAGAATTATAGGCCCTCCTTTATCCTGAGAAGTAGTATACTTGCCTTCTTTAATTCTAGGGCATTTTGGCAATTATCATCAGTGCTTAAAGACATGGGACAAGTCAGATATTGAGATTCTTTATGGTTCAGTGGTTGGTTGATTGGTATTTAAACTTTTTATGATTGTAAAGTAATACATGCTTATTGTAAAAACTGAAAAAAGGGGAAATAAGTACAAAGAAGAAAATTTTAAACTATTCCCAATTCTTCACCCAAACATAGTCACTATTAATATTTTGGTATAGATCCTTCTATATTTGGATATCTGTACTTATACATAGTTAGGTGTATCATAATGTAGATACATACCGTATATTCTAAAAAAAAAAGAACTGGAATCATATATATTCTCTTGTGTAATGTGATATCCATTATAAAATGCATCATGATCATCTTTCCACATCAACAAATGTAGACCCGTGTCTTTATTTTTATTGGCTATGTACTTTTCTATTGTATAGCTCTACCACAGTTTAATCTGTCATCCATTATTGGAAATATAGGCTCTTTCTAATGTTTCGCTGTTATAAACAATGTTGTAATGAAAATTCTTATACATACAGTTTTGCATTCTTACTTCTTTCAGGCAAATTTTAGGATTGTAATTACTATTCAGAAAAAAAATGCATACTTTTAAGGATTTAACTACATATTGCTAACTTGTCAGCCAGAAAGCTTAAACATTTTTGAAAATACTGCTACTAGCAGGATTCTGAGTTATTTTTAGAAGCCCAGAAGGACATTGTTTTCTCATTATAACATTCTTTGGAGGTTTACCATCGTGGAACCAAGTTATGATTAAAATCATGTAGCTAGTAAGATTCACTTCAATGAGCCGTCTGCCCATTGAATGTTAGCCAATAATTAACTAAGTCATGAGAGGGTATTACTAATTGCAGTGCCTTTAGTATATGAAGTTTTTTTTTTTTCTTTAAAGAAGCTACAGCAAGTGAATCCAACTATGAACTAGGCAAAAAATTTGTGTATCTAAAGGTAACTAAACGTGGAAGTTGAACAAATGTGTTGTTGATGGGAGCACTCTCTCCTCCTCCTCCCCTCTCCACATTTTCCCCGCAGGCAACTGTGAGTTCCCTCAAGTTTCTTGAGTAAAGCAGATGCTTGGAAAGGAAATGCATTAAATAATGTTTTATTAACATTATTGGCTTGCTCAGTTAAGAGAAAATGCTACATGTGCCCTTTGGAACTTTCCAAACTCCCTCCTTATATTTAAAAGGTCGTATAGCCATACTCTGCCCAGGACAGTAATGAAATATTGGGTATTTGTGAGCTCTCATAATGTGCCAGGACTGTGCTAACTGCTTTACAAGGAAATTTTATCACAGCCCTATGAGATGAGCACTATTATTCCCGTTTTACAGAGAAGGAACTGAGGTTTAGAACAGTAGAGTAACTTTCCTGAGGACACAGAGCTAGTATATAATGGAATAAGTCACATTACAGAACTTCCCCTTTTACCTGCACAGGATAACTCTGTCCAAGTTTATAAAACCAATAAATAACAGCAGTAACAAAAACCTAATAGTCTACTCTTCTACATTGTGAGGATGTTCTCCTCGGGTCTTGGTCTTAGCACCAAAAACGCATTTTTTTTGGTATTTAATATTTTTAAACTTTTGATATTCATTATTTTAAAATATTATTATTTAAAGATATGGTCCCATTTCTTGTCTCTGTAGTTGTTTGGTGAGCTAGAGATGGTGTCTGGGGATATCAGCTAGTCACTAAGGTAGAGCCAAACCTCATAGAGTAGAACAATTTTGGTAAATTCACTTTAGTCTATAATTTTGCATGTAATCATTGTAATTATTGAAGATTAAAGAGACTGGAGAATAATAGAAACTAGGGCTCCTTGGGCTGGAGCATAAAAGTGTAAGATGACCCTGGAACATTTTGTGGTGCCAGAAAGTAAGAAATGCTAAAAAAAGATGGAGCCGTGACAAAAGGATACAAGGTAACATAGTAGCCAGATCAGGGACAATCTGAGCCACAAAATAAATGATAGTTACAGATTATAACTCATCGCATAAAACAAGAATCCGCTAGTCTATAAATGAATAACAAGGCAGGCAATGTCCCTGCTGTGGTGGAATTTACAAAAATAATTTCAGATATTGGTAAGGGCAGTGAAGAAAATAAAACAGGGCAATGTGATGAAGGGTGATTCATGAGGGCTGCTTTATATTAAGTGCTTAGGGAAGACTTCTCTGAGAGGTGATGTGTAAGCTGGCACTTGAATAATAAAAGTGAGTCAGCCGTATCAAAATCTGGGAAAAGATCGTTCCAGGTTACTATTGTGTCTAATCAGTGATGATGTCAGTGTCATAATATCAAATATTTATAACAATTCTGGACAGGTTCACTTTAACAGTTGGGCCTGGGGCAGGAATACAAGCAGGGGCTCATATAACATATGTCTACATAGCTACATAGTTTAAAATTATACAACAAGCTTACAGACTTAAAAAAAATCTCGATCTTTCTACTTTGGCAAATATATCCTCATGAAGATCTGGAAGTCCAAAATCAAATTATGAATTCTTGGCCTTTTTAGGTTCTGTTTTGTAACATGATGTTGTGGAGAGAGCCAGCCCCCAGTCTGAGGCCTGCCCGCCTTCCTCCCCTACCCTTGGCTCTATGTCCTGTGTTTTGAAAGACCTCACACATACGTCAGGCCCCATGTCCAAGCTCCATCTATACCCCCAGCAAACAGCCACCCCTTGAGCACTCTTTGGGTTGAGCATGCACCAAATGGTGGCATCGTCTGCCTTCAGGAGGCTTGACTTCAGGAACAGGCCCTGGCATTGGGTTCCAGGCAATTTGGTTAGAACTTTATGGTCCTAGGTATCTGGAGCATCCCCTAGAAGGGGATGAGGCACAGGCTTTGTGTGAGCACACTACTTGGGCCCTATGCACTCCTCACCCTGTGGTGTGTGGCATAGCTACAGGAGGGCCAGAGTGGGGCCCTCTAAGCCATGGGTCTCAGAGCTGGGGCCCCTCTTAGCAGATTTAGAGTAGTACTGATTCTAGACTCCAGGAGTGAAAACTTCTTTTGGCCTAAGGAAAATTATATAACATAGAAGAGATTTTGAAGCTGCCTTGTAATATACTTCTGCAAGATATTAAAACAAGCAGGAAGAGACGTTATATATTAAAAATTGTTGCTTGACAAAATAGCCTTAATATTGGACTCTGAAAGTAACAATAATAGGACTTACTAATAACCAGTGGTTACAGAGAAGGCAGTTCTTTTACTAGAACTTTCTTAGGTAACCAAGTGGATATACCTTGAAGCATACAAGTATTTCTTACATAATGTCTGCTGTAAAAGTCCTATCATCATTCTGCTCTTGAGAAGATACTGAAGTTGGCATGGATGCAATAAAAGCCAAGACATAGATGGAAATTCGTTATTTTTTTGGTGTCTTGTAAGCCAGTTACATCACTCTATTGTTGCACTTTTAGATCCGAGATTTAAAGACAGATTTTCCTCAAGTGATCATGTGAAGCAGTAAGTACATATAAAAATATTAAAATAAAAACATGTAAGTCAGGGCAACAATCTTAGACTCATCTGAAAATATTTAGAAAGCACCATTCGTCAAGTAGTGTACAAAACTTGAGTTTATGGAATTATTTCAATGAAATTGCATCATCACTATCAACCAAATCTTCAAACCTAGAAATTAAAGAGGAGATAAGTCTTTTATCAGTTGTGATATGAGAAGAAAGAAAGCGTAATAATTTGGTAACACTTTCATTCTCAGCAGTATCTAGACTGGCAAACCTAGGCAAAAACCATCTTGATTCTCTAATGACTTTGTCTGAAAGTGAGCATCTATGTAGTATCACAAATATGAAATATAGTGACCACAGGATCAATCTCGCAGCTCTCAGTGCTAAGAAATTATTTTTTAAAAAATTAATAGGGATTGGGGCTGGCCCGGTGGCTGAAGTTCCACGCGCTCTGCTTTGGCAGCCTGGATTTGCTGGTTTGGATCCTGGCCGCAGACCTACATCACTCACCAGCCATGCTGTGGTGGTGTCCCACATACAAAATAGAAGAAGATTGGCACAGATGTTAGCTCAGCGCTAGTCTTCCTCAAGCGAATAAAGAGGAAGATTGGCAATAGATGTTAGCACAGGGCCAATCTTCCTCACCAAAAAATATATATATATTAATAGGGACCGGCCCTGTGGCCTAGTAGTTAAGTTCAGCATGCTCTGCTTCGGCAGCCCAGGTTCGCAGGTTCAGATCCTGGGCATAGACCTACACCACTTGCCAGCCATGCTGTGGCATGTGGTATCCCACATACAAAATAGGGGAAGATTGGCACGGATGTTAGCTCAGGGCAAATCTTCCTCAAGCAAAGAGAGGAAGATTGGCAACAGATGTTAACTCAAGGCAAATCTTCCTCGGCAAAACAACAATAATAATAATAATAAAATGGTAATACAATTTTAAAAATTTGATTAAATTTCACATTTGTTCTAGTAGTTTACGACCCAGAAGTAAACCCAGAAGCTTACGATACAGTGGTGACATGTGGTGTCAGCTGAATATTGATTTTTAACACTTGGCCATTTGGCATCCAGCAGGAATGTGTGTCCAGTAAACCCTCTAGCTTTTGTCTAAAAAAACAAAACAAAAACTTTTATGTAGTTTTGCTAAGGTTTTTAGAGTTAGTAAAATTATATACATTTGTTCCATCTGCCATCTTTTCCCAGTGGTCTACACTTGTGTAATGTTTTAAGAACTGGTGGCTTGCTGGTGTGTTTAAGAACTGGTGGCAGCTCAATCCAAGAGGCTTTTTAGCAGGAGAGGAGAATAATGAGGGCTTGATAAGCAAGCGGCAGCATTTAAGGGAGAAGAAAGTTATTAGAATGAGAGTTAAAAGGTGGCTTTAGTTTCATTTTGTTGGAAAATGAACTTTGTTCTGATAAATATAGTTAAGCATACAAACATTTAAGCAACTTGATAACTTTTCCGGGAACACTGAAATTTTGGCTAGCTTACCTCAAAGAAAATATTTCTAAAAGCAGCATTCTTGAGCTTTTGTTTAGATTCAAATAATAGATTAAACACACCAGTCTATTTTGAAATGGGCCATGCTGTAGGGAACCTGGTTAAGAAAGACTACACACGGTTCAAATTAAATTCTGTTTAATTTGATCACGTATTACCATTAAAACTGAGTAAAGGTGAATTTAATCTTAATGTTTTTTTTTTTTGGTGAGGAGGACTAGCCCTGAGCTAACATCCAATGCCAATCCTCCTCTTTTTTTTTTTTTTTTTTTTGCTGAGGAAGACTGGCCCTGGGCTAACATCCATGCCCATCTTCCTCTACTTTATGTGGGACGCCGCCACAGCATGGCTTAGCAAGCGGTGCATCGGTGCCCACCCGGGATCCGAACCAGCGAACCCCGGGCCGCTGCAGCGGAGCGCACGCACTTAACCGCTTGCGCCACCAGGCCGGCCCCTTAATCTTTTTATTTGAACTTTAGTTTATGTGTTGTGGTGTCCATACTTTATGTTAGGTATTTCTCTCAAATGTCTGGTTGTATTATTTGTCTGCAGCTTGATGCCACGAGTTACTACTTTTTCATCTACTAATTTGTTTACTTTTATTTTTTGTGGTTATTTGAGATAGGAAAGTTCAGGCAATGCCGAGGGCATGTTGTTGATGTGTTAGATCAGTGGTTCTCAAAGTGTGGTTTTCTGATCAGCAGCATCAGCAACTTGTGAGAAAGGCAGGTTCCCAGTCCCACTCCAGAGCTACTGAATCAGAAACTTTAGGGCTGTGGCTCCGCAATCTGTATTTTAACAGGCTCTCCAAACGATTCCTATGCACGTTAAAGTTTGAGAACCACTATGTTAAATGAACAGCATGGAGGCCAGTAGGGCTGGGACCGAGTGAGAGAAGGGAAAAATCACAGGGCATGAGATCACCTTGTGGGCCCTGGTAAGGACTTTGGCTATTGTGTGATATGGGAAGCGCTTGGAAGGTTTTGAACAGAGGAGTGATGTAATCTGATATTTTTAACAGATTATTTTGACTCTTGTGTTGAGACAGGGCTATAGGGGGCCAAGGACTGAAGCAGGGAGACAAGTTGAGAGTCTGTTGCAATAATACAGCCTAGAGATGATGCTGGCTTGGATCAGGGTGGTGGCAGTGGATATAGTGAGACATAGTTGGAATCCAGAACTAATTTTCGGAGAGAACCAGCAGAATTGTCTGGTGGATTAGCTGAAATTAAAGACTGGGAGTAGTCACTTGAAGTTTTCTCTGGATTTGGGAGGGGTAAAAGTACACAAATTAGTAAATGGAAAACGTAGTAACTTGTCAAGCGATGGTAACATGGCATATTCATCTAGTTGGGGTGTTTTAACTGCTTAGAGAATTTGCTCTCAAGTTTGCTAGGCAGAGTACTACCATTCTTACAAAATGCTAGAGAATCTTTGTCAGCTGTAGTCCAATTCTGTTACTCTATCGATTGTTACAGCAGCCCTAGGTTAATGACTTCTTTATAGCAAAATCCCCAGAGCCTCACCTTCTGTAGACTCTTCTGTTCTCTACTTGAAATTTTTATTATCCTTGACTTTGAGACCCCACACTCTCCTCATTCTCCCATCTTTTCCATGACTTCTTAGTCTACTTTTTGGTTTCTTTTTCTTTGCTCATCCTTTTGATATGAGGTTTTCTTGAAGTTTTAGTACCTCATTTTACATGTTCTTCGTCAGTAATTTCACGTAGTCCACCACTGCTTGCACATTTCTGACGCTCAGATCCATATCTCTAGTCTTTTTCCTAAGCTCTAGAGCTGAATTTTCAATTGTCTGTACCACTCACTCCATTCAAAACTAAGCTCATCTTCTCTTACGCCGACCATACTTTCTATATTTATCAGTTTATTAACATTACCAATCACCCCCCGACCTCTATCCAGCTACTGTCTAGACTGTCAGTTCCACCTATGAAATCCTTCTTCCCTTTCTCTTATGCTCCACCTGCCACTACCTTAATTTTGTTGCCTATTGTCTCTAATTGGACTGCTGTAGCAGATTCCTAACTGTACTCCCCGGTTCCAGGAAGAAGGGTGAATGAGTGTAATTTTTATTTTTTAACTTAAAACAAGCACTATTTGAAAGTCAGTTTTTTCATCTATGTGCAAAAAAATAAATCTTTTTAAAATTTTATAATTTTCCTATATATTATTTATTTTCACTTATAAAAGTAGGAGTAAAAATCATTATAGCTATAGAAGGCCAATCTATGATTACTTTCATCTTTTTCTCCATTAAAGGGTCTTTTCTCATTTTTATGATAGTCTGCCAGAGAATCAGGATAAATGAGCTTATAGGATTATAAGGAAGGCCTTGGGTAAGTATAAGGATAGAGAACTTAAAACATGATATCAGATACAGCCTACTCACTCAATCTGTTGAAGGTCAATTGTCTTCAAAACTTGTTATTCTATAAAGCTAAAGATTAAATGTTCATGGATAAAAAGATATTTCAATAAAATAGGTTTTCTGTTTTAACAAAGGAAATTTAATAATGATTAAATCAACTTTATCTTGCCCTTTTACTTGAGTCAAAATTTATTTCTAAAGGTATGATGATTAACTTGAATAATTTTTCCTGGATTTTTATCTTTTCAACAGTAGATACATATTAGAGTAGATATTGTTATAGCTATATAACAGTAATATATAATTGGAAAATAAACCAAGTACAGTGGTTCTATAAATTGTTGGGTTTAAGTTCTATTATCTGACGCCTAAAATTTTCTGCTTCTAAATGCTAGATATAAGAGGTATTCACTGTCCTAAAGTTTTAGTCCTAAAGACAGTATTTAAAAATGGTATTCACTATCCTAAAGACAGTATTTAAAAAAAAAAAAAAAAAAAAAAGGCCTGTAAAACTATTTCCCAGGAGCAAATTGCCTAGCACAATTTGATGAGCACTTTTCCATTCTAGGTAAAACTGATTTCTGTTGCCTCAGACCTCTTCTCAGAGAACTCTTGATTCTCTGAAATTATTTTGTAATATTCTACCTTTCTAATTCAAAAAATCTTTTCAAGCCCTTACGATATGCCAAGCACTGCTCTGTGTGCTAGGGAATCAGCGATAAACAAAACAGAAAATGCTCCTGACTTCAGTGAGTTTACATTCCAGTGGAGGCATAGAAAGAAGTTGGCAAGGCCTCTTTCTATAATAATTTTATGTTAGACTTCCAATTCAAATTGTAAAACTTGTAAAATAAAGAAAAATTAAAGCCCCAAATAATGATATGAATAACTATGGCATAATTTAGATACAGTTACAATCTCAATATTCCTTCCTAAATTTGGTATAATTCTAAATTTTACATGTTCTTGTCATACAATCTGATTGTTAGATAGAAATAGATTTCATATTCCTATTAGTTCTTCATTTTAAGATATGTTTCTTAAGTTACAAATACTAACCTCTAGCCATAGCTTTGTGGTTTAGAAATACTCATCTTTAATCTAAAACTGTTTCAATCAACTAGATTTTTAGCTCCTCCCTTACCTTGAAGCTTTATGAGGTATAATTGACATACAAGAAACTGCATAAATTCAAAATCTACAATTTGATGAGTTTTAATACATAGTATATACCTGTGAAACCACAACAATCGAGATTATGAGCATATGCATCACCCCTGTACATTCAGAAAGATATTAGGGTGTGTATGTGTGTGTTTTAGTATATTATGTTTTATTATAAAATATTTCAAGCATGTAAAAATATATAACAGGGTTCCCAATTCCAGTTAATGGTTTAATGAAGTGGTTGAGTGAACATTCCCAGAGATTAATAATTATAAAATCTAGACAAATTATTTGAAGGCAGTGGAAAATGATCAAAAGCAGAGAGAAACTAGAATTTACCCTTGAAAGACCACAACTACAATAGGTAAGAATTACAAAACTCGTGGCTTTTTTGCCTGAAGGAGTTCCCCAACCCCTGGAATTCATATGCCAGAAAACCCACAGTCTTACCGGCTTGAAGTGGCAGAGGTCAGGGAATGTGGCAAAAAAAAGTAAACAGAAATGTGAGAGGGGCCTATGCTTGAAAGACAAATGTACTCGTTAAGATTTGTGAGTTTTTTGCTTTTTTGACTAAGTGCCTTCTGTGACTTATGCATTGCTATAGTGGCAGAAAGTTGAAGTTTTATTGGCTTGAATTATCAGATAAAAGAGCTTAGAGCTAACAGAGCAGATGGAAATTTATGGGGAAATCCCAGCAGCAAGAAAACTGCAGAAAGGATGAGCCCCAAAATCTGAATATAAATTCTGTCCAAATCTTTGGCTGACGATTAAACTACACAGGTTCAGGAGAGATCCCCAAAGGGCTAGGCTAAAAAGCAATAGTTGGTAACTGAAAGAATGAAGCAGAAATATGAGCTGCTCCACACTGTGAGAGAGACGAGAGTCTGTAGTTTGAGTCTAGGCAAATTAACTGCCTGTTAGAAGGGAAATCCAACAATCCTCAGAAGAACATAACATTATCCAGAGTCGTTATAACACATTATTACACTGTCTAGTGTATAACCAAAAATCACTAGATGTAGAAGAAACACAAAAGTGTGATTCATATTCAGTCAATGGAAGGTGACTCAAAGTGGGCCCATGTTGGATTTAACAAAATCTTTCAAAGCAACTGGTATAAATATGTTCAAAGAACTAAAGGAAAAAATGTTCAAAGAGTTAAACAAATGTGTCTTAGTGAACAGATAGGGAATCTTAAAAGAGATATGGAAACTGTAAAAAAGAATCAAATGGAAATTCTAGAGTAAAAATTACATTAACCATAAAGAAAAGTATACTTGATGGGGTCAATATCAGATTGGTGATAGCAGAAGAAAGGATTTATAAATTTATAGATTGATAGAAGTTATACAGTATGAAGAACTGAGAGGAAAAAAATTGAAGAAATATAAATAGATCTTCAGATACCTATGGGACAAGATAATGATGTTAAACATATATGTGATATATTGGTATGCTAAATATGGTCAAATTTTAATATTTGACAAAGCCAGGTAGTAGAAGTATAAATGTTTGTTATTTTTTAAAAATGATTACTGCTGTATGAAATGATCTTACTCACTTTTTAAAAATTAACCTTATTGAAGTATAATTTACATGTAATAATATGCACCCATATTAAGTGTATCATTTGATTAGTTTTGACAAATATATTAAACTGTGTAACTACCACCACAAACAAGATATAGAACATTTCCCTCACCCCAAAAGGTTCCCTTGTGCTCCTTTGCTGTCAATTCTGCCACCACCTCTGGCCCCAAGTAATCACTGATCTTTCAGTCACTTTTTTATGATTTCATATAAATAGTATCATACAGTTTTTCTCATTGATTATTTGAATAACAGTGTTGCCACGTTTCTCCAATATAAAGTTACATTTTACCCCTTTTTAATTAGTAAGAAATCTGTAGGAAGATACTTGGAGATTGTGGAAATATCCTTTTCCTTAACCAAATTTAGCCAGTTGTCCTAGCATATGTTAGTGATTTTTGGCTGAATCCATTATTACTTTGAAGGTTGCTAAATGGTGATTTTCTAATTCTATTATTCCTTTTACATTTATTAGTTGGCATTCTACTAATGAAAAGCTCTCCCTTGTCTTTCCTATCTATCTATCATCCATCCATCTATCCGTCCATTCATCCATCTATCTATCCACCCATCCGTCCATCCGTCCATCTGTCCACCCATCCATCCTCAGTATGCACTCAATGGATTCTTATTTTATTCAATGGGTTATAATCTATTACTGCCATTATTCATTTTGATGCCCAAATTATCTCAGATTTTCCCAGGAGGAAGCCATTTCAAATTGGTTCTGTGTCCTTTTGACATGACCCCATTATTTTTTGAGCACTTTGATACTTTCTGGCACAACAAGATATTCCAGGTTTTTCTTATACTTTCCCTGTCCCAGCCCTGGAATCAACCATTTCTTTAGGGAGCCCTGGTTTCTTTTAGTTGGGAATAATATTTAGACATTTTAGGCTTTTTAAGCTGAGTGGTTCCATACTACTTTTATATCCCATGTTTATGGTATTTTCTTCTACCATTTTAAATGATAATTTTAAAGGACTTTTAAGTCCTACCCATAATTCATGTTCTTCAGTGTCAGATAGATAATATATAACATACATTTATGAGGAGGAAGGGTGTAGGGATTATAAAAAGTAGAGATTGCAGACTCCACCTAAAGGCATTCAGATTCAAGAATTTGAAACCACTGTGTTGGCCAAGTATACCACATCTTCAGGCTCTGGTCACCTCAGCTCTACTCTTTCCTAAAAAACTAGTTGGTGTCTGTGCAAAAATACTGGCCTGTTTTTCTAGTACTTTAAGGTATAAGTAATTCAAATAAATCTAGGTTACATGGAAGACTTTATCAGATCATACCCTACTATAGTTTATCACCTTCTAAGTTGTTAGTTTCTCTAGCTGAGCACTGTCAGGTCAACTAATCTAATAAAAGCAGACCTAGCAAAAGCCTTTAGACAGAACATTCATGCTTCCTCCTCTCTACTCTGAAAAAATTTAGATAGTTCATCTTAATCCTAGGCCCCTGGACAACAGAGTGAGTCAGCCCAGTTCTTGGTGCAGTTTCTAGGAGATGGAGGCCACAAAGGTCAATTTTCTGTGTCCTGCCATACCTCCACCCCCACCCGCAATGCATGCCATACCGTAACTATTTTCCCTAACTAGGTAAATTTGAGTCAACATTTCTCTTTAGTTTAGTTGTTTTTAATCCTTACTTCTCAAAGTCTTTGCTTTGTTAAAAAAAGTTATTAGTACTTGTGAATATATTCTAGTTTTTTTATTTCACTTCATACATTATGATTTCACATCATAAATTATATTTCATAAATGCGAAATATATTTTATTTCATATAATACATTAACTTGGTGTTTATTATTTATCTTAGACTAAAAGGATTACAGATTCAGAGACTTCTAGATCTGGAAGGGACTTAGAGGTTGTGATCACCATCATTTATAAAACAGATTAATTGAATAGTGTGAGGTTGCTCTGTCAGTCTGGGTTTGGTCAGGAAAACAGAGCTAATTTGTAACACTAATTTCTCTCATACCTCTTTCTTGAACGCTAAACCTGAGGTAGGTTCACTCTTTAAACATTGCTTGTACCTTATTACTCACTTGAGCAAAGACCCAGGTTGCTAGAGATACAAACACAAATTTCATCAATAATTTAGATTTCCAGGTTTAGGAAAGAAATCTACAAATTAAGACAGCATGAATAATTATTCTGAAACACTGAGAAATCTTAATATTTGTATTTTCTGGATACTTTGAGACTACAATCCAAAGTGAGGTTAGAGAATAGAATCTGTTTTCTGAATTGATAAAGGAAAGGTGGATGGTTGTAGCACTTAACCTGCTAGTCTGAAGCCAGTGAGCTAACCTTTCGTCTGTCCATGGTTAAAACTACCCATAAATAACAATCCTTATGTATCTCCCACTTTACCCATTCAGCTATTTTCCTTGACCCAGCCGATGATGAATAATTGAAACCCAGCCCAATATAGTATTTTTGTTTTTTTGTGAGGAAGATCAGCCCTGAGCTGACATCTGATGCCAATCCTCCTCTTTTTTTTTTGCTGAGAAAGATTGTCCCTGGGCTAACATCTGTGCCCATCCTCCTCTACTCTATATGGGACGCTGCCACAGCGTGGCTTGACAAGCGGTGTGTCGGTGTGTGCCTGGGATCCAAACCGGCGAACCCTGGGCCGCCGAAGCAGAGCACGCACTTTACTGCTGTGCCACTGGGCCAGGCCCAACAATATAGTATTTTTAATAATGATTGTTCATGCTTTCCAAGTGACTGCATTAGAAAAATTTTTCAGATTTGGACATACATTATTTGAATCCTAAGCGGTTAAGAAGTGTGATTTAGCTTACAGAGCAATTGAATATGTGAACAACAATATTATTTTTTGGAGAGTATTCTTGCATTTAGCAGAAAGATGTATAAATGTTAATAGTGAGATACATGATCAAAATTCATATGGGGGGGCCTAGCCCAGTGGCATAGTGGTTAAGTTTGCACACTCCGCTTCAGCGGCCCGGGGTTCGCGGGTTCAGATCCCAGGCACAGACTTGCACACCCCTCATCAAGCCATGCTGTGGCGTCGTCCCATATACAAAATAGAGGAGGATTGGCACAGATGTTAGCTTAGGGACAATCTTTCTCAAGCAAAAAGAGGAAGACTGGCAACAGATGTTAGCTCAGGGCCAATCTTCCTCACCAAAGAAAAAAGAAATTCATATGTGAACTGTAATGATTTTTTTTATTGCTAACAGTTTTAGTCATGACTCAAATATAAATATGTACATATGAATGATTTGTTTATATCTGAGGTTTTGGTCAATAATTCTTAAAATAACATTAGTTTCATGATGTGGAATTAAATGCTAGCAGCTCAGAATTATGTAATTATTTATATTGGACCTCAATACATAAAATTTGGCCTGTTAGGGTGACACTTGATGATGTTAGTGGTAAAATAACATCAGTGGGCATACAGATTGTACTAACCACTCGGCTAGTTATTAAGTAAAAAAAATTTATTTCTTCTAAATATCTCAGGCAAGCTGAATGTGAGATGCAAGACTGGTTGTGAATTCAGAATTATATTTAAAGTGCAATGTGAGCTCATCAGATTTACTAAAGAATTATCTTTGGCTTTAAGATTTCATTGCTGTTTAAACAGAGTAGACAGTGTATAGATTATTCAGTGATACTTGAAAATATCCACCTTAACAGGTAAACATCGGGAAGATGGATTCACCCATTGAAAAGTGGAACCTAATAATTGGCAACTTGGCTTTAAAGCAGGTAAGTGATACACATATTTGTTTGTAGATCTTTGATGTTACATGTCAGAGTGTAATAAATTATATTGCTATTAAATCTACCATTTGATCGTTTCAGGGAACTCCAAAACAATAATTTAGTATCATGAAAAAGTGGTAGAATAAATAGATACCCATAACCTCTGAAAGTTTTCATTCTCCAGAAACTGATCAGGTTCTTCCAAATATGAAAAATATATAATATACAAAATATAGAAAAAATATAAAAAATATTTTCTATCATAAGTTTGTAATGGAGCCAGAACTTGAGTTAATATCTATACAAATCAATATTTAGTACTTCATTGCTTACGTGCTATTTCTTTTTTTTTGACATTTGATTTGAGATTTATTCACACTTTCTTTTACACATAAATTCTTTAATTTGGGAGTCAAACATAATTTTTCATTTCCACAGGACTCTTACGTGATTACAGTCACAAGTTCTTGAGATAACTGTGTCATCATAGCGTTCAGGATAAACTAAACTGGTAGGAATTTCAGTTGCATCTGTTACTGTCCACTAACTGTAGGATGGTGGAGTGTTTGCTGTGAAGCAGATACAGAGGAAGCTATCCATAAAAAAGGTGTAAAACACAGATAAAGAAAAGACAGAAATTATAGCACTGCATATACATTTCAATTTATGAACTGACATTTTTTAACTCGCTAACATGTTCTTTATATGATATAAATGCATTAAGGGAGCACACTGTGCTTTTAAAATTCCTTTTTAATGTGAAATTCACTTCTTAATTATTCTGTTTTTAAGAGCTTAAGGATTTGCACATCTTCCTAAAACAGGATCCATCTGCATATACTGAGGGGGCTGAGCTTTTTTTTTATTCTGAATTTTTTTTTTTTTTTTTTGTGAGGAAGATCAGCCCTGAGCTAACATCTGTGGTAATCCTCCTCTTTTTGCTGAGGAAGACCGGCCCTGGGCTAACATCTATTGCCAATCCTCCTCCTTTTTTTTCCCCCCCAAAGCCCCAGTAGATAGTTGTACATCATAGTTGCACATCCTTCTAGTTGCTGTATGTGGGACGCGGCCTCAGCATGGCCGGAGAAGCGGTGCGTCAGTGCGCGCCCGGGATCTGAACCCGGGCCACCAGTAGCGGAGCGCGCGCACTTAACTGCTAAGCCACAGGGCCGGCCCTATTCTGAAATTTTTGTTGTACGTTATTGTTTGTCAGTCACCATATAAGTGCATCCCTCCACCCCTGTGCCTGCCCCCCGCCCCCTAGCCCCTGGTAACCAGCTTAGGTGCTATTTTTTTACTTTGATTTTTTAAAAGCAAATCCCCTAAACTTAGCTTTTTTATATGTATTATAGTCAGATGTTTATTTAAGACGAATTTTCCTCAATTTGTTAATGTTACTAGTGTTAATGTAAACGAACACATTAAATTGTCAATTACATACACATTAAACCATGGATTATATATAGATTATCTACAGCTCTTTCTAATATCAGGTGAATGTCTCTTCCTCTCCCACCACCCTCTCCTGCCCCTGGGACACAAGACTGTAGCCCCCTATAACGCTCTAGCAAGTGTGAGCTTAGGGAGTGTTCACTCATTTTCATGTTAGCTCAGCTGGGACGTGATGTTGAGAACATGGTTGCAGAAAAGTAATTTCATGTAATGCATTTCAAAGACAAAGAAATACAGGAATTTTTGGAATATAGGCTTAAAAAATATTTGTGCAGCTACTTCTAAGATCACGTGGTTAGAAATAAGAAAACCTGGGATCTAATCTCAGCTCTAACATTAACCACCTGTATAACCTTTGTTAATTTACTTAACCTTCCTGGGCTTCGTTTTCCTCTTCTTTTAAGTCACAGGATTGCATTAGAGATGTCTATGATCCCTTTCAGCTTGAAACTGCAGGAATCTGGGCAGAGGTAATAATCAAAATATTTACCAACCAGTAGACTACTGTAAATTAATCTATAAATAAAAATTTGAAAATATATTCCATTTTATTCTTTAAGTACCCTAAACTCTTACCAAGTAATATAAGCTGTAGTGTAAATTATTTATCAAATCATTCTAATAATTTTCATATTTATCAAATCATTCTAATAATTTCCATCTCAGCTTTTAATTTTTCCTTCCACTCTTAGTCTCCACCCTTCCCTTACCATCCTCTCTCCCTGTAACTGTTGGTCAGGATGGGAGCCAGAGAAGTCTGGGGATTCACTGATCCTAGTTGCCGTAGCCTGAAGTCTGTGTCTTTGTCTGTCTCACTCCACCAAGGATGTATGAGAAACAGGGAAGCCCACACAGGCCCATCAGGACACAGTTGGTGCCAGCCAGTGAGGCAGCAGCTGGTTGGAGCCCAGTTACCCCTGGACAAAAGCAGAGGGAGAGGAAAAGATGGTGGGGGGTGTGTGGGGAGTGGCTGTGCTCTCTCCGAGGCTTCATCTGCTAAAGCTTGTGATGGAGTAGATGAGCATGGGGAGGGGAGGGGGATGGGCTAGCAAGGGCTCCTCTGTCTGGACACTGGCTGTGGGAGGTGGAGGTGGGGAAGGATGGAAAGGACAGAGGGGGCTCGTGCTCTCACTGGCTGGGCTGTCTGCTCTTCTGGCTATTAAATCGGATCTCAAGCAGATTACCTGTCACACAGATTTCTTCACAACTGTAAGAGGTGGCCACCTCGACCGGTGCGTAAGTTGTCAAATTAAGCAAACTTCCTAATCTCACTGAAGAACCATTACCTCGCCGGGAGGGTTGTGCCCCACACCAACATCTGTGGCCCCTGTTAGCCTCCACAGCTACTCCTTGAACCCACACGTCACTCTTCTCTTGGATACAATGAGACATTTCTTTTGCAGGTTTACAGAATACGATTTCCTCATCTCAGCTGTGCGCTTCTGTTTCCTCATAAATAGCTAGCTAGATTCGTACATACATCATACATACATATAGATATGCCATGATGGTTGCAGTAGGCTTCCTAGCTTTGTATTTTAGCATCAAACCAGAAAAATGTTGGAATCACCATGAGAGAATTTATATTATTAATTAATTTTACTGCTTTTACATAGTATATTATTTACCAACCAGGACAAAAATGCTGAAATATTTTAATAGCTGGTATAGCCATAATGGTGCTTACAGCTTGAATCTCAGCTCTGAATCTGGGTGACGTCAACAGGAGCTGTAATGAAAGATCATGGGACTGGAATCTAGGAAATCTGGACTCGCCAGCCCTGGCTCTTCCTTGATTTACTATATGGCAGGATCAGACTACTCGGGTTTTTCTCCCAGAGCCCTGGATTCCAGTACATGGATTGGCTTCAGCATCTGTGGGCACCTAGAAATCCTATTCAAAATATTGCGTGCATATATATTTTCATTGGGAAAGATCTCTATAAAATTTTCGCCAGGGGCCGGCCCCGTGGCATAGCGGTTAAGTGCACGCGCTCCGCTGCTGGCGGCCCGGGGTTCAGATCCCGGCCGCCCACTGAGGCACCGCTTATCAGGCCATGCTGTGGCGGCGTCCCATATAAAGTGGAGGAAGATGGGCACGGATGTTAGCCCAGGGCCAATCTTCCTCAGCAAAAAGAGGATTGGCATGGATGTTAGCTCAGGGCTGATCTTCCTCACAAAAAAATAAATAAAAGTTTCGCCGGATTGTCAAAGGAGTCCATAACACAAACACAGTTACGAGTCAGTGAACTAGATGATTCCCTTAGGGTTTCTTTTAGGTCTAACATTGTACTAATACAATTCTAAGAGTTCAGTCAGTGTTACTTTTTTTGGTTGCCCTTTTTTTTTTTTTTCAGTGTTGCTTTGTGCCAGCGCTGTGGGAAGCACTTTATATATATTTATGTAATTCATTTAAATCTCAAAACAACCCTTCCAAGTTCGATGTTATCTTTGTCATTTTACAGATTAGGAGCTAAAGTTTTTATAGCACTAATCATGATTGTGATTATCTGTGAGGTTATTTTTTAATGTCTATCTCTCCCACCAGCCAAGAGCTCTGCGAGAGCAGGGAATAAATCTGTTTTCACCACTGTTGTAGCCCAGCACCAAGCATAGCGCCTGGGACATGGTAGATTCTAAATAAATGCTTGTTGCATTTAAATAACTTGCCATAAGATTAAGTGGTACAGCCAGGAGCCAAACTCCTATCACTCAGTTATAAAATCTAGTCTCTTGCCAACACTGCCTCTAGAGTCAAACTTCAGTTGTGTGGATTGGGTACTTTTCAGTCTTCAGGTTGGTGTTTTCTTAGATGATCTGTGGATTACAGTGTCAGAGTCACTTGGGGTGCTTGTTAAAAACAGATTCCTGGACCCTAGTCCATACCTATTGCCACCAGATCAGGGCAGTTTGAAAACCCATCGCCATAGAGAATATTAAAACTAAAATACAGTAGCTTCTTCAAAAGGTAAGGCAGCTCAATTACTATATGTAACACTGTCTTCTGACTTCTTATATGCATATTTACATAATCAAATTTAAAAATGTGTTCTCGAAATGAATAATTCAGTTGGATTTTATTAAAAAAAAATTTTAGGTTCAGGCGACAGTAGTCGGTTTTCTAGCAGCTGTGGCAGCAATTATTTTGGGCTGGATTCCAGAGGGAAAATACTATCTTGATCATTCCATACTTCTGTGCTCTAGCAGTGTAGCAACTGCCTTCATCGCATCTCTTCTGCAGGGTAAGTAAATTCATCAGTGTCTGCTCTATAGTCTTGTACTTTCAAATGACTTATTTGCCATGTTGATTATTTTTATTTAAATGATACTTGTTCATTATAAAACAACAGAAAAAAGTTATCTACAAACATTTAAAATATCTTATTTCAGATGTATTTATATGTAAACCTTAGTGTAGAACAAGCTTTCTGAGGTTGTCTTCTGGCCTTAGGTACCCTGGTACGGTTCCCAAACAAGATTAGGAAAATAGCCTAGATATTCATTTGTGTCTGTAAGTTAAATTAATTGAGAAACTCCTTTATGGAAATCATGCAGAGGATTTACTGGCTTGTCATTTGAGTAACAAGTATTCCAGGAATTCTGAGGTTCAAAAGCAGTCCCTCTGTTAAAATTTTTTAAAGTTTCAGATTTCAAAAAAATTTCTCCACTGTTTCTGTGGCTATACAAATATAACCATACGCTTAACACAGTATATTGTTGGCTATAGAATTTTAAAAAGCCAGGAGGTTTTAAAAATTAACTGCATTAGAATTTTTCAGTTGGGATATCATTTTTTATATTTATTTATTAATATGAACTTCACACTAGAGAACTAGCTTATTATGGAATCATAATCATAAAGAGTTGGTTCTTTTCATTCTATAGTTGCGATCTTACCCTTTTATCACTAGCAAAGTTAAAAATAGAAGATTCTCATGTCAGGTGATCATACAATGAAGCTAACTTTTTTGGCTAGGTTCTGGTAATTTAGAGAATCTTATTAAAATTAAGACTTGACTTCCAAAATATTCAAGCATTTTGTTTTAGTACTTAAATTATATCGGGGTAGTTTCTTTTCTATATATAGAATTACTAGAATTGAATGGAGTTAACACTGGCCAAAGCAGAGTGAAGTTAAGCTATTGGGAAATTAATTTCTGGTGAAGGAAAAAAAAAAAAAAGCATTAACACTATTTCTTTAGGCTCTTTGCCTCTGTTCTCTTTCTAATTTTGTTTCATTTATAAAGAATTGTTTAAAATTTTTCAGTCTAACAAGTATTTGTATTGCTTAGGATTTTCAAAGCCATAAAATTCAGATTTTTAAAATTTGTTTAGGGCTTCTTACTTTGAATAATGTGTATTCTAATTTTATGATAGCTTGACCTTTATATATGTGGAGCAGATACTATTAACTACCTTTCGTAGGTGAGAAAACTGACTCAGGTCAGGTGACTTGTCCAATTTCATCAGCTTGTTTGCAGAAAAATCAGAATTAAAACCTGTTTCCTGCCTCCCAATTCTTTCCATTGATCCATGATGGCAAAATATTTGTTTTCAGCTGAAAAGATATAGATGGCATTCTGTCAGGAGAACTTTACATATTGATCTTTCAATGTGCTGATTTTGAAAAAAGAATTCTATCTATCTGATCACATCTTGATTGATTATTGTATAATACATTTTAAAGACTTTTCTGCTATTACTTTTTTTTTCTTTTTACAATGATATTATGGGAAAGGTAAGTTCATAGATTGAAAAAGTCTCCACAATACAAGATGTGAGACACTGAATGAAGACAAAAGCCCGTATTTAATAATATGGGCTTTATGGAGTAGTATAAAAAACAGTGGACCAAAGTTACTTGCAAGCTATGTGACCTTAGGCAAGAATTTAAACCCTACTCCTAGGACCTCAGTTTTATTATCCACAAAATGAACACACTCGAATAAAATTATTTAGAGTCATTTTCAGTCTAAAAATGTGGTGAGACTTTTTTTTCTATAGTCAGATTTAGGCTTCCATATTGATTTATGGTTAACTCATAAATGAACTAATCATAAATTTTCTCTGCATTGCATTCTCTTAATGAATGTATTGGCGTGAAAAAAATCTATACAATTGGATATAGATATAAATGTTATCATTTTTCTCCCATTTCTATGATTCAAATTCAAAATAAAGATTTAAAAGTACAAATACAGTCACATTTTCATCTTCTGTTCTCTAGTTGTAGGTTCATAAACAGAAACTTTGGGTTTAAAGAATATCCTTTACAAAGACTGCTTCTTGTGTTCTGGCCTCCGGTGTTCAAAATTTAACTACTTCCCTCCTCTTAATACTTCTAAATAATAATAATGAAGCAAGCATTTCTGGCTACCACTATGTAACACTTTTAAATAATAAAATGAAGCAAGCATTTCTGACTACCACTATGTAAACAAATCTGTGTTGGTCTTCGTCCCAATTGCTATGCATATAAATGACTCACCTTTCTTTGACATTTTTATGGGTTTATTGACTATAACTTTATTTGAGGGTTAAAATAAAATCTTTGGGTTTGATACACACGAATACATTACGTCTAAGACAGACATGTTACTAAATTTTAAACTTTAGCTTTAATATTATTTTAAAGTAGCTTTTCAGGTCTTTAAATGCAACATTGAACTCAAATCTTCTACGATCCCCACTTGGAATTTGTTGAAAGGCATTTTTGCCAAAACATTAAAGTAAAATGTTTTGTTTGCTAAAGTCAGCTTATCTAAGCAGTCTAACTGGAACTGATATGCTGTTTGTCTAGCCTATATATTTCAGTATTTAGGGGATTGATTTTCTTTAAATCATAGCATAAAAGTAATGAGCTTTCTTTCTTCTAGGAATAATAATGGTTGGAGTTATCGTTGGTTCAAAGAAGACTGGTATAAATCCTGATAATGTTGCTACACCCATTGCTGCTAGTTTTGGTGACCTTATAACTCTTGCCATATTAGCTTGGATAAGTCAGGGTTTGTACTCCTGTCTTGGTAAGTTGACTTGAAACTAAATATAATGTATTATACAAAGTCTTTTAAAATAAATAGTGTTGCAGCAATGCCATGAATCTTTGGTGGCCTTCATCTGTATTAGAACTGTGGTTGAGACTGATTAGAACAATACTGCCATTTGTTGTACACCTACTGTGTGTTGTGGTTCTTATATATTTTTTTCTCACATATTTTTTCTCTTCTTATAGAGTTTAAAACTCTATAAGATAAGGATTATCATGTCTAATTTCAGATGAGAAGACTGAGGATCATAGAGGTTATGTATGTTACCCTCTACTAGTAGGAAGGTTGAACACAGGTCTGTCATAGTCTGTGTATTCTGCCCTTTCCTCTAAATGTGTAGCCAGCGAGGAGTCAACCTACAGTGTTCTGATACATGAGTTGTACCATAGTCCCAGAACATAAGGTTATGGTGGTGCTTGAAGTTTAGTGATTTTTCACTCCATCAGAAACCAACATGGCAATTAACAAAAAGAAAAAAAAAGTCATAAAAATTAGCCTGAATGCTGTGTGAAGTTGGAGTCATCTTGTATATGTGATTCTTGATAATAGTGATAGAGAATTTATAAAATCTAATGAATTGTTTTAATGCAGATTATACTCTGGGACTACTTTCAATGTACATGAATATGATTTGTGAGCATCAGTTTAGTGCTAAAAGTTGGTTGTAGTTTCATTTTTTTAAGATGCCAAATTGAAAAAATTGCAAGAAAATGGAAACCTACAGTAATACAAGAAAAAAAGATATTTTATAAGCCAAGCCAGAAGCAAACATTTATTCACATATCCTCATATATTTCATGGATTCTATACAGATTTATGGTATACTTTAAAATAAATCTAAAGTACATTTGGTTTGAAGAAGTAAGAGTCTCAGACATGTTTTTGAACTGAAGTAAGGGCTTTAACCTAACAGACAGTCATTTCTACTACTTTTGGAGATATCAAGGAAGCTTCATTTAGTATCTAAAATTACTGCAAATTATTTAATGAGTGGCATAAAAATAATATTCAATAAGACGATATATATGTTCAAGGAAAATTCTTCTCATTTAGAAGATAAGATGTGTCCACTTGACGTAAGGTAGAAGATAATAAAGGATCAGTGGCCTAAATGTAAGATCTTGTTCCCGTGGGTCTTAAGTTTTTGTCATTGTTGTGGAATATACAAGGAATGATATTTCTTCAAGTATATTCAGGGTAATGCTCAATTCCTTTCTCTCCCAGGCAAGAAAGCACAGAAAATGAGAGTTATGTTATTAAAGGAATAATCTGCTCTAATTTACCTTGTTGGGGTGATCATTGGTCATACTTTTCTCCTCTAAATTATTATACAATTTAGAAATTGATGCTGAAGTCAGGGATTGAAATGTTAGCTTACAGCTAATATTAGAGACTGTGACTTAATATTTCCTTCCTAGTCCATTAAACTCATTCACCCACTCACAGGCAGACAGCTGGACCACTTGTAGGCCTCACCCCTCAGGAACAGGCTGCTAACTATGTTGGGGAAGGGAGACTGTCATTAATAGGCTGGATCCTGAAAGAAGAAGTCAGTGAGGGGATGAATTAGGCCTGCGTAGTGCCCCTTTCCCTAGTCTTACCACTTAGATAAGTGTCTCCCACTTTGAGGAGGAGGTAAGAGAGAGGAAGGGAGAAGTAGAAGAGGGTGAAGGATTTCTTCCTAATATTATTGAGAGGACAGAAATTCTATAGGTCTGACCAGGAACATTGAGGGTAGCAGTGGGGATGGGCATGGAGGGTTGATAGTCGTTCTGGGATGGGTTCCCTTACATACATAAAAAAGAAAGGTATATATTTGCAGACTTGGGTACTTAAATTACCTTGAAGTCATTTGTAACACATTTCTCAGCTGCTTGCTAAATACCAGGGTGTCTCCTCTTGGTTGAAGCCACAGTAGTAAGAAAGTAAGAAAGAGAATGCCATTGAAGAATGTTATCATAATAAATATGACTATTATAATGATACAGACTGAGAGTATTATGAGATTCTAGAAGATAAATCAACTTTTAGGAAAAATGTTTGCTGACTTTTTAAATTTTATTTTATTTTTATTTATTTATTTTTTTCTGTGAGGAAGATCAGCTCTGAGCTAACATCCATGCTAACCCTCCTCTTTTTGCTGAGGAAGACCGGCTCTGAGCTAACATCTATTGCCAATCCTCCTCCTTTTTTTTTTTAATCCCAAAGCCCCAGTAGATAGTTGTGTGTCACAGTTGCACATCCTTCTAGTTGTTGTATGTGGGACGCGGCCTCAGCATGGCTGGACAAGCAGTGCGTTGGTGTGCGCCCGGGATCCGAACCCCGGGCCGGGCCGCCGGTAGCAGAGCACGTGCACTTAACTGCTAAGCTACAGGGCCGGCCCCTAAATTTTATTTTTTAAAATCACAAAAGTGATAAACTTCTTATAAAAGGCTTAATCATGTATTGTTGTCTAAAGCTTTTGAGTGTTATTTTGAGTGCTTTATATGATACGTTAGTAGTTTAGCTGAATCAGGAAATAAAAAAGTGAAATGAAATGATACCATCACAGACCATAATTTTGAGAAATAATTTTATTATTAAATATTGCTTAGGCTTTTCTAGGCCTTCTGAAAGTTGGCTTAAAGTAATTCAAGATGAATTAATTAAAATAGGATCTTTTACATTTCATCTGTATCATTTATTTCCCTAAAATGATTTTCTTTAATGGGCTACGGAATGATTCCCTAGTTGATTTGACAGTTAAAGGTTTTTCTGAAATGTCAGTGTTCAGATTATAAGGTGTGTGCATTGTGAACACTAGGGGGCCTCATAAGATCAGCAGTTGTAAGCCTAGTACTAGTGGTATTCTGAATACAAAGATTAGGAACAGGCACATTAAATTCTAAGACCCCATTCATCATGCTGAGATGCCTTGTTCTTGGAAAGTTTAGTTCCTGAACTATATTGGAAACACTTAGCAGTCTTTAGAGATAAAAAGGGGATTTCATGGTAGCTGTAGGCTTTGGTTATAAATAGAGGCCATGTGTTATATGGCTCTCAAAGAACTGGACATTGAGAAAAGGCTCACTTAACTCCTCACTTAGAATTTTGGATACTATTCGGAAGTGACTGAAGAGCTCCCCTCATGTCCTGTTAGCTCTGATGCAGGTGCTAAGGCTCACTCTACAATCATTCAGTGTGTTACCTTTCTTTTGAAAGATCCTGATAAAATTTGCTGATTTCTGATATCTGAAGTAAATATGGAATTTTCCCCCTTCTCACCCCTCCAGTTCTCCAAAAAAGGACAAAACAAACAAACCCAGAGCTTTACTCCTATTGACTTTATTTTTTGTAGTCACCCTAAGTCTTTATTGATTAGTGAATAAAGTTAAAGTTTCAGCCTAGTGTTTAGGTTTTTGAAGTTTAGGTTTAGGTTTTAAAGTTTCAGCCTGGTTTTTCTCTTTTCTTTCTTATATCATTCCTCTCCCTTCCATGAAGGCCAGTCAGAATCCTCAATTTTCAATGCTAAATTCATAGATTTCCCTAATCTTAGGTGGTCTTTTTCCTCTCTGAATTCCTATAGCACTTTATTGACATTTCTCTTATGACATTCTTTACATTTAGCTGGTCATTATAGCTTTTTGTATAAATGTAATACCTTCCTTTATGAGGGTATAAGCTTCATGAGGACAAAACTGTTTTCATTTTATTTATTATTTCTTTCTTTTTGTAGCACCTCGTAGTGCCATATACATAGCGGATGTTAAATAAATAGCACTTCACCAAATGCTTTATTCCTTTTGAAAGCTGTCCAATTAATGTGAGTAGAAGTTATTCAGGAAGTGGTATACACATGGAAAATAGAAGATCGATGTCCCTCTGAGTGATTTGCCATAGTATCTGGTCCAATAACATAATAGATTGTAACAACAGCAAAAAAAGATCCTTTCAATGAGGACACAGTATTAGGGAAATGCAGAATAGTATCTTGCCTTGCCTTAGAGATTAGTATCACTATAGAAACATCAAAATGCCAACATATGGCTAGAAAAGATCTATTTCAAATGGAAATAGAAGAGGAAATAGAAAGTTCGTTTAAAGAGTAATCTAAGCTCTGGACCATAATACGCTTTGGTATGACTTGGAGAGAAAATATAAAGGCATTTATTCATTCACGTAGTAGTCTTTAAACACATAATAGTCTTTAAAACTATTCAAAGCATCTGAAGTTGGCCAGTAACTGAAATACCTGAACACAAGGATTGTTGTCCTTTCTTCTTGTTTGAATAATTTCTAGAACTTTTCCAATTATTTATAACTACATGGCTGTATAATTTTTGTATGTGCATGCTGTTTATTGATTTGAAAAATTATCAGCTTTTCTCTTTTTGGGCAAGATCTGAGAAGCAAAATGTTGATTGATTTTTCCTTCTTCAAGGCTAATGTTTAAAAGATGGCTTAGTTGAAGCTATAAGAGCAATAATTATCAGCCTCAGGTTGCTTCAGTCCTATGAAGGACTATCAGGGATGTCACCTGGTTATTCACAGGACATTCTAGAATCTCACTGCCTTGATGTGAGTAGAATCTAAATTCATCTTGCATGTCACTCTTCTTCTTCAGAGATTTTCAGCATTGTACCATCTTAATTTAGAGTGATTCCTAGAAGGTAAATTTAATGAGAAAATTCTGATGTAACCATAAAGAGCATTTAAAAAAATTGTTTATAACTTCCAATGCCCATTCCTTTGTTGTTCACACAGAAACAGCTAATATATAAAAATGTCACTCATAGCAGCTACATATTTCAGAAGAATTTAGGGTGAGAATAATGACTGCTATTGATGAAATTATATAACAGTAGTTGCAAAATGGCACCAACAATCTAATGAAGGGTGAAAGCAGTGAATCAAAAAGATGGCATTTATGTTTGGCAGTTAAGTGGAATCGTAGCAATTGGAACCATTTTAGCTGTGTGAATCCTTACTTTTCTATAGTTTACCTGTATCATGGAATCAGTACTAAAATAGACAGGCACTTATTAGGCTTAAGATTCCACAACATTTTGTCTGTACACCTGTGTTCATTTCCTATTGTTGCTATAACAAATGATCACAAACTTTGTGGCTTAAAACAGCACAAATTAATTTCTTACAGTTCTGGAGGCCAGAAGTCTGAAATGAGTCAGACAGGACTAAAATCAAGGTGTCGGCAGAGCTGGTTCCTTCTGGAGGTTTCAGGGGAAAATCCATTCCTTGCCTCTTCCATCTTCAGGTGGCTGCCAGCATTTCTTGGCTTATAGCCACATTACTCAGTCTCTGGTTCTGTGGTCACATTTCTTTCTCTCCTGTAATCAAATCTCCCTCTACCTCCCGCCTATAAGTAAACCTGTGATTACATTTAGGGCTCACCCAAATAATCCAGGATAATCTCCCCATTTCGAAATCCTTGACTTTATCACATCTGCAAAGCTTATTTTGTGGTGTAAGGTAACATTCACAGGTTCTAGGGATTAAGATGTGGTTGTCTCTGAGGGCCATTATTCAGACTACCGCAATACCCGTTATGATATACCCGGAAATTAATACAAAATATTATTTTGAATAGGATCATTTAAGCATATTTCATTTAGAAGGAAGACATTATTTTAGGTTTTGATATTAATGCAGAAGTTCGTGGTTGGCTTTTAATTGACCATTTTCTCTTGCTAATTGTGTCATTAGTGGTTTTCTAAAAGTAATTCTTTAATTTTATGACATCTATAAAACAGCAATATATCTTAAAAAAGCGGAATGTTTTAGCATCTCTCCTTTTTCTGTATTGGTCACTTTCCCCTAGCTATCAGAATTGGATTGGGAGTTAGCTGGGGAAAAGTAGGGGGGTTGTATACAATCATATATATGGTTTAATTTGGTGGGAATGGGCATGTTAGATTTGACAGGAAATTGAAATAGAACACATTTATAGTAAATCATTTTAGAAAGTTGTATTTTATCATGGTTTTCTGACTTTTTTATGTTTAAAATTTTTTTATTTGGAGATAATTTTAAATTTATAGGATAGCTGCAAAAATAAAAATAGTACCAAAAAATACCTGTATACCCTGTATCCAGATTCACCTAATGTTAACATTTTACCTATTTGCTTTATCTTTTATACTCTCCTTTTCTCTATGTATGTATATATGTTCTTTTTCTTTTATGACATTGACATTTTTGAAGAATATAATCCCCCCTCCTTTTTTGTTATTGTTGGAATTTTTAAAAATTGAGATGTAATTTGCATACCATAAAATTCACCTTTTAAATGTATACAATCCCGTGGTTTTTAGGACATTCATAATATTTTGTAACCTATTATCTAATTCTAGAACATTTTTATCACACCAAAAAGAGACCTTTAGTAGTCACTCCCCATTCCCCCCTTCCCCCAGCCCTTGGCAACCACTAATCTATTTTCTGTCTCTGTGGATTTGCCTATTCTAGATATTTCAAAAAATGGAATCATACAATCAGTGACCTTTTATGTCTGGCTTCTTTCAGTTAGTATTTTTTCAAGGTTCCTCTGTGTTGTAGCATGAATCAGTACTTAAATATTCAGTACTGAATAATACTCCATTGTATGGATATACCACATTTTTTTAATCCATTCACAACTTGATGGACATTTGGGTTGCTTCCACTTTTTGGCTATTATGAATAATGCTGCTATGAACATTCTTGTACAAGTTTTTGGGTAAACATATGTTTTCAATTCTCTTGGAGTAGAATAGCTGGGTCATATGATAACTCTGTTTAACTTTTTGAGAAACTGCCAACTCATTGTTTTTAGTTTCTTTCCTGAGAAATTTTTCCTCTTCTTTGAAGATTCAAGGCAGTGATTCTGGGGTTGGGATGGTGGGTGTTTTTTTCAACTTCAGGTGTCCTTCCAGAGATTGAATGCTGAGAATAACTTAAAAGCCTGGCGTGGTGCTCCTTTCTTGACCTGAAAATGAAATACTAAGATGATTTGACTTAGCAGCATAGTTCTTTTCATTTGTGTTTAGTGGATTTTAATGCTTTTAGTTTTCTGTTTGATCCTATAAAGAAATTGTTGGCAACTTTAGTTGTTTTAGGAGGTAAGAATGCTTCATAATTGGGATGTTATTTATCATTATCTAATGGTTTAACAAAAAGAACTGGGAATCCACTCAATAAAGGTTTTTTCGTTTTTAAAAAAAAACATGGAGAAAATGGCATTATATGTAGCATTAGTCATATACCTTTAAATGGAAGAAAATATTTAAGTGAATTTTGTTAGTATAATCATTTTGAAGATGTGATGGCAAATCCAGATAGAGTCATGAGAATAAAATTTGTTTGGGTATTATTTTAGTATCTGTAGTAATTGTTCCTACCTGATAGGAAAAAATTTGAGTTTCTATCTAGTTCAAACATCTTTAGTCATAGGTAAGAAGATCTTTAAATATCTTAAGAAGATGAGGAAATACAAAATTCTGTCAAAGATAAGAGGATGAGTAAAGGTTGAAGAATTTTGTGCGATGTCAGGAAGATTTAGTAACATTTAACTTAAGTCTAAGACTGTAGGCTATAGAGTTGTGAAATCAACTCTGTCTTTAAGTTATGAAGTCCCTACCATATAAAATAAGTATTAGGGGCCGGCCCCGTGGCTTGGTGGTTAAGTGCGCGCGCTCCACTGCTGGCGACCCGGGTTCGGATCCCGGGCGCGCACCGACGCGCTGCTTCTCCGGCCATGCTGAGGCCGCGTCCCACATACAGCAACTAGAAGGATGTGCAGCTATGACACACAACTATCTACTGGGGCTTTGGGGGGAAAAAATAAATAAATAAAATCTTAAAATAAGTATTAGAGTCATTGAGAAGAATCTAGAAATGTCCTGGCTAAAATCTCTGTTAATAATAAAACCTTGATCAGCTAAAATGATATTACTAAAAATCTCTTGGGATGATGTAACTGTTTCAAGAAGGGCTAGGCAACTTTTAACCCTAGGGATATTTAGAATTAAGTATAAAAATATTTGGGAATCAAACTCATGGTATTAATGGTTTTATGCTAACAAGGCAGTGCATATTTCTTTTATTTACTTGTTACTTAGACCATTAGAGTAACATGTCTTCTAATTCCATTTTTAAATTTATAATTAAGTAATTGACTTATTCTTATGATTGTTAAATAGAAATCTTAACAAATTTGTATACATTATATGAATATTTATGAAAACTTAAGACTCACTGTATTTGTGCATTTAATTTATTATTTTTATAAAGATTAAGTACTTGGAAACTTTTATGAAACAGGTAAAATGTCTAAAGTAAATGGAATGTCTCAGGGTATTTGTTTGTAAATGTGACCAAGTATTATTCCAAACTCAGAAAAATAATTTTTGGTTGGACGCTCAACATTATGAATATAATGTTGTTAAGTGCTTGACTGTTTTGTTTTTCTTTATGAAGTGTTGAACTGTGTTCTTGTAGGCAGTTAATTGTGGATTAGCTTGAGCCTTCAACTTGCTTTTAAGCTTTATTGGGCAGATTAGAGCAGACATTACACTAGGGCTAGCTTTACTACTAGGACGTGACCCTTCTCAGGTCTTTACTTAATGTTCTCAGTGTTCAGAGGCCTCTCCTCTCTAGGGGATTAAATCTTGAATGACTTTCAGCCCTTTGTAAATTCTGGAAATTTTTCGGTTTACAAATCCCCAATTACTCTTGGCTAGCCTTGTGGAGTTCACCATATGACTTGGTATTCAGTTCTCAAGCTCTTTCTCAGATACCTTCCTCTTTTCCATATGCTACCCTGTAAATTCCTGCTGCCTTAGGCTCACTCTCTTCCTGAGCTGTGGTCTGGACTGTGCCTTTAGTCAGAAAGCTGAGGCTATTGTAGGGTTTATCTCATTTCTTTCCCTTCTCTCAGTGATCACAGTCTTGCAACGCCTGTTGTCTAGTGTCTGAAAACAGTTGATAGCTATCCATCTGTCTGTCTATACATCTATATGTATATGTAAAATCTTCTAGTCATTTCTGAAAGCACTTAAAATTTTGTTCAGAAGTGGCATACATCATGTCTACAAAGCAAGACAAATAGTCAAGTCCAAAGTCAATAAGACATTGGGCCGGCCCCGTGGCTTAGCAGTTGGGTGCACGTGCTCTGCTACTGGCGGCCTGGGTTCGGATCCGGGGCGTGCACCAACGCACCGCTTCTCCGGCCATGCTGAGGCCGCGTCCCACATACAGCAATTAGAAGGATGTGCAGCTATGACATACAACTATCTACTGGGGCTTTGGGGGAAAAAAAAATAAATAAATAAAATTATACAAAGTCAATAAGACAGAGAAGTATACTCTCTCTATAGGAAAGCATAATAAGAATGGGGAGAGAATGAAAAATTGTGATCAAGTAAGACAATCTATCATAGAAAGGTATAACAAAGTCCTGGCAATCTGTTACCTCAGTGTGTTCCAAATAGCAAGATGTTAATAATATGGCAATGATTATGATGATAGTAAGTGTTCAATAAATGTTAGCTATGTGCCTGGGCACTATTCTAGTTAACTTACATGTCTTAATTCTCTTAAGACTCACAATAACCCCGTGAAATAGGTAGTACTATTATTACCATTTTAAAGATAAGGAAATTAAAGTTTATAGAAGTTAAATTTCTTGTCCAAGGTAAGTTGTAACACCCAGATGTGTAACTTGGTATACTGGCCAAACTATGGTTAATACGGTGTACTATATTCTATCTTAGCATATTAAAGCTTCCGAGTAGTTCTGCAGTGAAGAAATCTGTTTAATAAAGTTAAACCTAGGGCCGGCCCTGTGGCTTGGTGGTTGAGTGCGCGCGCTGCGATGCTGGCGGCCCGGGTTCGGATCCCGGGTGCGCATCGAGGCACCACTTCTCCGTTCATCCTGAGGCCGAGTCCCACATACAGCAACTAGAAGGATGTGCAGCTACGACACACAACTATCCACTGGGGCTTTGGGGGGAAAAAATAAAATAAATAAAATCTTTAAAAAAAAAAAAAAAATAAAGTTAAACCTAGTCTTTCAATTTTTTTTTTGAGCTGGAACTCTACTCAGGATGGGGGGATATGTATTATCAATTGATTGGTCAGTATTCCATGGAGTGTTTGTACTATAAGATCCCTGTGGGTAAAAACAATGTCCTATTGGACTTTATAGAGTTAAGAGCACTAACTTCAGTGTCAGACAAATGTCGTTTTCTCCCAACTCTTGCTATTTCTTAGCTGCGTTCTTAAGCTCCTATGACTCAGTTTCTCCATAAAATAGAAAGACTCAGTTTCTCCATAAAATAGAAATGACAGTATCTACTTCATACTTGTGAGGACAGTTAAATGAAATGATGAATATAAAGCATTTAGCACAATCATTGGTAAAGAGTAGGAGCCAAATGTTAGCTTTTTTATGTGTTGTTCTTATTATTATTAATGCTATTCCTATCTAAGTCACATAGCTATTTCAATAAGTGTTTGTTGAATTAATGTATTAGTTTTCACCTATATTATTTAATATTTTTACTTTGTCTACAGTTTTAAATTTGAAATTTATAGAAAATATATAGCATGTTAATATGTTGGTAAACTTTTACTTCTAATATTTACATTGCTACATGGAAAAGAGAGATATTGAAATGTTGTCTCTTTTTTAATTTTAGAGACCTATTACTACATTTCTCCATTAGTTGGTGTCTTTTTCTTGGCTCTAACTCCTATCTGGATTATAGTAGCTGCCAAACATCCAGCCACGAGGACAGTTCTCCACTCAGGCTGGGAGCCTGTCATAACAGCTATGGTTATAAGTAGGTTAGTATTAAAATGTGTGTTTGTGTGTGTTCTATATGCATGTATCTGTATGTATATTAAAACAAATAATTTCCTGTTTTTATTTCTTTTATCAATCATTTTATATAGCTAGTTCTTTATTATCCCATGTAATAAGGGATATAAGTGACAGGAGTTCTTGAAATCAGTAGATGTACAGAACCTCATTTAGTTACCAGTTCAAACTTTTCTCCAACCAAATCCTTAGCAGATTGATGAATAAAATTCAGCAGTGTTTGTCTTGTATGTTTGTGTGTTTTAACCTGACAAGGACATTACTTATTTTTAATAGTAAGTTGTTCACATACGTATCAGAAAGACTTAGAAATTTACTTACCATTTGACTACTTCCACTTCTAGAACTCTGACAGGACTTAAGGATATATGCAAAAGATTTAGTTGCAAGGATCCTCATCACAATGGAATTTTTTTGTGAGGAAGACTAGCCCTGAGCTAACATCTGATGCCAATCCTCCTCTTTTTTGCTGAGGAAGATTGGCCCTGGGCTAACATCCGTGCCCATCTTCCTCTACTTTATATGGGACACCACCACAGCATGGCTTGACGAGCAGTGCATCGGTCTGTGCCCGGGATCTGAACCTGCAAACCCTGGGCCGCCGAAGCAGAGCGCGCACACTTAACTGCTGTGCCACCAGGCTGGCCCCACAGTGTAATTTTTGATAATAAAAAAAGAGAGAGAATACCTTAGAGATGTAGCAATCAGGTATTGATCAAATAAATTGTAGTATAGTCACAAAATGGATGGTGGTCTAGTGGTTAAGATTTGGTGCTCTTACCACTGTGGCCCAGGTTCATTTCCTGGTCAGGGACCCACACCACCTGTCTTTTTGTTGTCATACTGTGGCAGCTGCGTCCTGCTGTGATGCTGAAGGCTATGCCACCAGTTTTTCAAATACCAGCAGGGTCACCCATAGTGGACAGGTTTCAGCTGAGCCTACAGACTAGGAAGAAGGACCTGGCCACCCACTTCTGAAAAATTGGCCATGAAAACCCTGTTAATAGCAGTGGAGCACTGTCTGATATAGCACTGGAAGGTGAGAGGATGGCGCAAAAAGATCGGGCAGGGTTCAGCTCTGCTGTACACAAGGGTGCTAGCAATTGGAATCCACTCGAGGGCACTAGCAACAACAACACAAAATGGAATATTAGTCAGCCATTAAGGAAAACATTGTAACATTTCTATTGACATGGAAAGATGTTCATTATACATTTGGTGAAAAGAACAAGCTAGAAAAGAGTATGATTTCCTGTTAAACATGGTAAATTGACACGTTTATTTTCTTCCTTCCTAAAACTACTAAAATAACAGTAAAAAAATTCAAAAGCTATAAACCTACAAAGAAGGGAAGCAGAGAGTACACCAGGTGAGAGATTCAACAAAATTAGTAAGATAGGAATCAGATGGATGGTTGTTAATTGAACTAGCAGAATGAAAAAAGCTAAAACTTAACCCCCTGCAGGGCGAGGGGACACCCATAAGAAGCAAGTCGATATAAGCCTGGAAATCCAGAAAGGTGGAGGAATTAGAGGCACTAAGTACTTCTGAAAGCTAGAGTGAAGAAGATTGGTTGAAAGTCTTTTAAGAAGCAATTAGATCCTAGAAGCCCTTCTCGAGCTTAACCACCCTGGTGACTGCCCCTCCCACCCTAGCAGAAGACAAGATTGACTCTGGAGAGGTTAAATCAGAGGCTCTGGATTCAGAAACATCTGCACCAGTGAGGATGTGGATTAAGCACTGTATGAAAAACAGGATTAAGTGAAAGTCTACGTGCTGAACAGTGAAAACCCTATCACACTTCCTTTTCTTTGCTCATGGAATGCTGGCCGTCAGGCTTATACCTCCAGGCAAAAAATTAGATAATTTGTTTCTGGGGAAACTCATCAGCACAAAGGAAAAACCTGCAGACACTGACCCCTGTGGATCCTTTAGTGAAAGCGCTGTATGCCCACCTGACCTTTCCTCAGTGAGGCCCACCTGTTAGCAAGCTCTGCCTGTGGACACAGAGAGCTTCAAGTGTGCTTTGCTTTGCCCCTTAAAGAGGAGCAGACAGTAAAGGATTGCCAGGCGTTTGATTAAGGCTTCTAACGTGAAAGAGAGACCAAAAAAATGGTACTCAAAGAAAGTGCAGGGAGAGTTGAAAAACCTCAAAAAGCTATCATCGGTATCCTCAGAGAAATAAGAGAAGCTATGGCATCCATAATGTAAGAACTGAATGCTCCAAAAAGGAGGATTTGAAAAACAGGAAGAGCTCTTGGGAATTTAAAAATATATAAATAGCAAAAACAAAAACTTCAGTACAAAAGTTAGAAGACAAGGTTGAGGAACTATCCTGGAAAGTAGAACAGAGAGCAAAGAGGTGGACAACCAGGGGCAAACAGTAAGGAGGGAAAATTATCAAAGAAATAATACAAGAAAATTCCCCAGAACTGAAGAACATAGGCTTCCAGACTGAAAGGGCCCACTGAGTACCCAGCACAATGAATTAGAGTAGGAGAGACCTAAATCATAGCACATTATCATACATCCCAAATGCTTCCAGAGAGAAAAGATGTTACATATAAAGGATTGGGAATCAGAATGACGTCCAGTAGCAACACCAAAAGTGATTCCTTCAAAATCTGAGGGAAATTTATTTTGAACATAAAATGTGGTCACAGTATCAATCAAATGTAAGGTAGACTCAAGTTTTCAGATGTGCAGGGTCTCAAAAAATGTACTTCCCATGTACCCTTTGGTATAAAAGCTGATAGAAGGTATGGTCTATCAAAATGTGGGAATAAATCAAAAAAGAAGACAACACAGGAGTGAGGAAACCCATTCTGTAACAGCATGTGGTTCATTTTTCTGTAATGTAGATTGCTTTTTCCTGGAAGATTCAGGCAACAGGATCCCATGGAATATTGGGACTGGCAATGTTTTGTTTTGTTTTGTTTTGTTTTGTTTTTGTGAGGAGGACTAGCCCTGAGCTAACATCCGATGCCAACCCTCCCCTTTTTTTTTCTTGAGGAAGTTTGGCCCCGGGCTAACATCCGTGCCCATCTTCCTCTACTTAATATGGGATGCTGCCACAGCATGGCTTAACAAGCAGTGCGTCGGTGTGCGCCTGGGATCCGAACCTGTGAACCCCAGGCCACCGAAGCAGAGCGCGCGCACCTAACCGCTGCGCCACCAGGCTGGCCCCAGAACTGGCAATGTTTTATAGTACGTAGATCAAGAGACTGAAGTTAACCAATTGATAATGGTCTTGGAAACTTAAAAAAGAAACTCCAAGCTCCTTTGAGACATTGAGAGTGTATGGCTTCCCACTATATAACTGTATGTCATTTTTCCAGACCTCTGTTCTCAAGATCATATCTTTGTATGGCTACAACTCATTATATTACTTTACCAGTGATAAGACACACCCTAACTATATCTAGTTATAACCCAATAAAAATCATCCCTTTAATTTTACTTGAAATATGAAAAGATACTCTTTTAAAAATTATTTTTATTATTATTATTATTTTGGTGAGGAAGATTAGCCCTGAGCTAACATCTGTTGGCAATCTTCCTCTTTTTGCTGAGGATTATTGGCCCTGAGCTAACATCTGTGCCCATCTTCCTCCACTTTGTATGTGGGATGCCGCCACAGCATGGCTTGATGACGAGTGTGTAGATCCTCGCCCAGGATCCGAACCCATGACCCCCGAGCTGCTGCAGCGAAGCACACGAACATAACCACTACGCCACCCATCGGCACCTTAAAATTATTTTTTAAATTATAAGAGCAATAAATGCACATGGTCTTAGAAAATTAATAAGTACAGAAGGTTATAAAATGACCATTCTTAGTCTCCTATCAGTCTCACCCCGTGGAGATATTGTTAATAATTTCTTATATGTCCTTCCAGACATTTTAATGCACTTAAAGTATTCTTTTTTACAAGTAACATATCTTGGAGATCAGAAAGAGAGTCCTGAAATGTGAAGCTACAGCTTATGCCATGTTTTATTTTCAACATTTTGCTGTTGACGTTGATTTTTATTTTGATTATTTTTTCTTTTTATTCTATTTTTTTATGTCTAATTATCTTATTTTTGAAAGTAGGGGTTGTTTGTATGTAAAGAACAGCTTCAAACTGATACATTTCCTTTTCTCTTCCCAAAATTATACGATTTTGTATCTTTCAGCATTGGGGGCCTTATTCTGGACACAACTGTATCTGATCCAAACTTGGTTGGGATTGTCGTTTACACACCAGTTATTAACGGTAAGAGTGATATACTGTTTCATAATGATATCAAATCTTTGTATACTCTTAGGTACTAATAGGAATCATAGGGTTCAGAACATATTTTTGAAAAGAACTGTTTCTTACTCTTATTGCTAAATATTAGTTTGAGAGTCAGACATGCCCTATTTTTAAGGTTAATGTGACAAAATACGATATTTCAGTTCTGGATACTTTGGGTTTATCTGCTATTTTATGTTGTTTTGTTGCTGCTCCTGTCAATTTTCATGGATAAATTAGAGTTAGCTAGGTTTAAGCATTGCTTGAGTCAATTCGGCCCATTAAAATTTATCACTCCTCTGCTGATCCCTTTAAAATCTGCCTTATATTTTTTCTTATCTATAAAATGGAAATTATAATACTTAAGTTCACAGAGATTTCTGTATGAATTTCATTTAATAAGATAATTTTAATCCAGTCCTACTGGCTTTTGGGCTGGCTGTCATTAAATTGGATTTTAGGATAGCCTAAGCCAATATAATTTAAAAAGTAATTCAACCTGGGGAAAAACATGTCGCAGGATATGCTACACATTTAATAAAATTACTTTTGAATATTTATGTATAAAAAATATGTTATATGAAGGCAAGTTCTCTAAAATATAATTTTATATGTAAAATTTCTACTGAACATTTTAATTTTTGTGTACCTTTGGAATGCCCATGAACAAATTTCCCCTATAGACTCTCCCTCCCAGTTTTCCTGGTGCCACTATTCTCCCCATTAAAATCAAGGAACCATCTGATTCAACCTGGCCCTTCATCCTCTTTGAATGGACAATGACCAAACCTTGCCTATTCGCCCTTGAACATAATTTGCTAGTTCATTTATTTGTGTAACAAGCATGTCTCACCATTGTAGTCTGCTAATGTCTCACTCCAGCCAACATTCAGGTAATAAAGTATCCTTCCTGACTCACTCCTTATTCAATGCAAATTATATGTCACTAACAGACTAGTCTTCCTTAAAATTTGTTTTTATTATATCACTGTGTCTTAAGATGATGACTTAAGAGTGGTTTCCTCCTGCCTATCAAATCAAGTTTGAATTCTTCTGCCTAGCTTTCAAGGCTTTCTTTATGCTGTTGGATGGGTACAACTTTTTCCTTTATCAATCTAACTAGACTCTTGTATTCTGTCCATGCAAAGATCTTCTAATTTTCACTGCCTGGAATGACTCTTGCTTTCCTTCCACCTGTTCAAATCCTCTTCAGTGAATATTAGTTGATGAATTTACTAGCATAAATATTATCCAGTAATGACTATTAGAGCTATATTGCCCAACATTTCAGTGAGAAATTTAACTTAAATTACAATGACCCCATTATTAGTAAGGTTTTAATGAGTATTTCTGTTATTTCACCTTACGTAAGAAACAGTTATAGAGCTTCGCTGAAGCATGCTCTCCTTAGAAGTCTGTGTCTTGGCATTGCACGGTAGTAAAATCTTTTTTGTATTCCAGCTAGTAAACCTGTTAGTTGGGTATCACAATGAGCTCATCTTATGTTAAATTCCACTCTTTAAAAACATTGGTAGAGAAGATTCCCTCCATGTTCCTCAAAAAAGGTGAAACTTTTGAGAATTGAATTTCATTTTAAATGTGCTAGAGGATGTGCTCTAAAGGACCTCTGTTCACTATTATGAAGATGATGATTATCATCATCATCATTTGCTATTTAGTGAGTACCTACTATGTGTCAGATAACTTATAAGTCTTTTATGCTTGTTATATCATTTAATCCTCACAATAAGAAAGTAATTTGTCCAAGGTCTTGTATCCAGTAAGTGGTGAGTCAGGATTTAAACCCCGGTCTGCTTGATTCCAAAGTCTGTGATTTTTTTCTCTTAAAATAAACTACTAATTTATCTGTTTTATTAGACACAAGAATATACGCTTTATTTAAAGTAAGGCATGTCTGTGTTGATATTGTGCTTAGGATATCTTTTAACACTATTAGTATAGAACTAGTAGTATTTTCCGAAATATATTTCATAGTAACACTAGTTCTGTGAGATGTTAATAAGTATAACTTGAAAAGTGAGTTTTGTGGTCAATTAAGTTTGGGGAACATTAGGTTTAGTAGATTTCTTTATTACAAGATTTCTTAAAGTCTTTATCATGCTAATATATACTGTGAATCTCTCCTCCTGGGACTTCTGTTAGCTAGGGGTTAGAATTTCTGGATCTAACCTTCCTTCAGACCCCAGACCATACTTTGAGAACTACTAATCTAGGGCTTATAATATATATCTTTATCACTTGTACTTTCAAATGGTAATATACCACTTGACATATAGGATAAGAACCTTACGTCTGTATATTTGGATTTTCACTCTGTCTTATGTGCTCTTTTTGTCATACATTTTTCTTTGTTATAAACCCTATAATGCATTGTTATTATTTTTTGCTTTAAACAGTCAATTATTTTTTGAAGAGATTAAAAATGAGAAATGATATCTTTTCCATTTTCCCATATATTTTACAGCACTCTTCTTTCCTTTGTGTAGATCCAGATCTCTATCTGGTATTATGTTCCTTCTGCCTGAAGGAGTTCCTTTAATGTTTCTTGTAGGGCAGGTCTGTAGAGAAAAGAGATTCTAGGCATGGTCTCTCCCAGCATACTTCTCTTTCCTTTCCCTTCACCTCTGTTCTTACCTCTAACAATGTCTATTCCTAATTTCTTCCATTCCTATCTCAAAAGAAGAACTGACTCTTGTCCAAGACCAGCTAACCCACCTGTGCTCTGGATGCCATTCCATTACAACTCCAGTGGGATCCTTACTGCATCAATTAATTTAATTTTTCCTGTATCTTCTATGTCTGCCTCTCTTCCATCTTTTCCCTTTCGCTTGCAAATGTACTCAACTCTTTCATCCTAAATCACCTTTCCCATGGTGTTCTGCCTTCTCAAGCTTCTGTTTTCTCTTTTCTATTCTTTATAACCAAACTTTTCAAAGTGTAGTCTGTACTTTGAAGTTTATTACAATATTTTCCCTCCCTCTCACTCCACGTAACTGCTTTTACCAAGCTCTCCAGTGACCTCCTAATTACTTTATCCAATTACTTATTTTCAGTCTTCATTCTATTCAGCTGTTTGATACTATTTAATATGCCCTTTTTGCAACTCTCCCAATTCTCTGAAAATTCTTTTCATTTTCCTTCACTGACTTCTCCTTTCTACCTGCCTCTTACGTGTTTGTATTCTTGACTCTGTTCTTGATCATCTGTTGTCACACTTCACTTTCTTTGTGAGTGATATTATCTAGTCCAGAGGTTTTCAAAGTGTGGTCCCCAGACCAGCAGTGTCACCTAGGATCTTGTTAGAAATGCAGATTCTTAAGCCTCAACCCAGACCTCCCAAATCAGAAACTCTAAAGTAGAACCCAGCATTTGATTCTGATACATGCAAAAATTTGAGAACCACTTGTCTTAGTCATATGACTTCAACTCTTTATCCCTAGTCTTGACTGGATCCATACTGTAAACTGGATATTTCCACATGAAAGACCCAAAGCTCCAAATTGAACTCAATAATTTCCCCCAAACCTGATCTTCCCTCTGGGTTTCCTAACAGTTAGTGGTATTATTATTATCTACCTAGTATCCCAAACAAGACATTCCAAAGTCACATACTCCCTGTCTCTTATACTCTCTATTTTTATCTGCTCTTGAAACACCTTCTGAATTAGTCTCAACCCTTTGTCTCCATTATCCCTGTTTTTGTTCATTTTCTTACTTGGGTACATCTGCATAAACTGCCTCCCTGCCTCTTCTCTCACTCAGTTTAACCTGTCTATCCTTGGTATTGCTGTTAGAGTTATCTTCCTAATAAACAAAAGGGATCTTGTCCCTTGCTTGCTTAAAGGTCACAGTTAAGTTTCCTGGAGGATAAAGTATGAATTATTTAGTGTAACCTACGAAGCCCAATCTATCCCTAAAATATCCCTCTCCAGTCTCATTTCACCACCACTCCACCAAGTCTTAAAATTTTTCTCTTGTTAAATTTTTGATGCTTTCTCAAATAGATCATGTTGTTTCTCTATACCATTCCTTTGTACCTACTGTTCCCTCTGTTATACTCCCCTTTCTTACCAAGTTCTGCTCATTCATCTAGACCTAATTAAAATGCCACCTCTTTTGCAGAGTAGATACTTAGGCAGAGTTAGTTGCTCTCTTTTCTATGCTTCCCCAGCACACTTTTAGCACTTTTATTGTAGTACATATTTACTTTGTATGATCATTTCCTTTTCTTATGACTCTCTGAATAGTGGCTAGCATGTTAAGATTTGGTAATTGTTGGAGGAATAAATGCATGAGTTAAGGCACATGCTTAGTTTTGCTGCAAACTGTATGTCACTGAATTTGAAGAAATGATCTTGTTAAATAACATAACTAAGATCATAACCAAAACATTTCATAAACTTTAGTGGGAACTGGTGAGGTACATTAAAAATGGCAAAAATATAAAAATGGTTCCTCCTGTTTGTAGAAATAATTACAATGATGGCAACATTTATTACTTTTCTTAATAATTCTCCTGTGTGTAGCTAGAGAAATGGGTTTCTCAGCATTTTCCCCTTGTTGTTGTGTTCTACAAGCTCTTTAGATAGGAGTGAATATTTAGATAGTAGCTCTTTAGATATTAAAAGAGGTTAGAGATCCAAGGAGTGAATATTTTGTGGGCAGAGGAAGAAAGAGTTGGGCTAGAGACTGATTGGTTAGAAGAGGGGTAAACTAAGTTAGTGTAGCCCAGGAAAATGATTCAGAGGGACCAGTTGTTCAATGATTAGGAAGTCATTTGAGAGTTCAGTTTTTGGTGAGTAGAAGTAATGGTGAAATAAATGAAAGTATAGTCTTACAAGAGAATATTATTAACAATAAAAATGAATGAATTACATCTCAACAAAGATGAATCTCAGGAACTTATATGATAAATTATTCCATTTATATAAAGTTCAGAATGTTTAGGAATACACATGTATGCCATAATAGCCTAGAGAAAAGCAAGACAATGAAAAACACAATTAAGGATAGTTACTCTGGGGAGGAAGGGTATGAAATTGGGGAGGGGCACATAGGATACTTCAAATGTAAAAGTTACACTGTATTCCTTTTCTTAAACTGGGTGGTGGGTACACGGGTGTTTTTTGTAGTATGATTTTTTACAGCTTATATATGTTTTATAAATATTATTTTTGTATCTGTTAAATATTGAGTACAAAACAATAAAAATCTTGGAAGCAGCACTTTTAGATTTCTTATTGAATGATTGACAGTGAAAAGAATAGAATTAGGATAACACTTAGAAGTCCACATGAGGAACTTTTTTCCAAGATAGGAGAGATGTACATATATTTATTGGCAAGGAGGCAAGGAGTAATAGAGAAGGAAAGATTGAGGATGCATGAGAGATGTGAATAACAGGGAGCAAGTCCATGAAATGGTGGACTACAAACCAGCCTTAGAAAGAAAAGATACCCCTTAGTTTGATGTAGTCAGAAAAGGAGTCCTCAAGAGAGATAGGTGGATATAGAGAGAGATGGGGTAGGGGATAGAGGCTAAGATGAAGGGCCTTACTTACAATGACAGCCTCAATTGTCCCAAGAAAGTAGATAGATTCAGTTCCCTAGGGCAGTGTTTCCCAACCTACTTCATGTCATGGCACACATAGAACATTATAATATTTGGGTGGCACTCTATGGTGAAGAAGGAGGCCTGGGGGCTGCAGCTGCCTCAGGGCTCGCCCGCCCCTGCTGAGCTTAGAAGAGCAGTATCTTGACACACCTGTAACCATTCGAGGTATACTGCCTGGGCAGTTCTCATCTGGGGAAGTGTTTCTCAACCTTTTTGTCACCTTTTTGTCATTATTGTCCTCTGAAGGAGCCATTTTACATATTTTTTTCCCTAAATGTGCCCACCTGTGAAATTTTAACATCACAGGTATCCTGTTTATCTGTTTCTGTACTGTATATATATCTGTGCTTTATACATAAAATGAGTAAGATTTTTTTTTTCGCCCCCCCCAAGAACCAATTTTCATCCCCACTAGGAACGTGTGATCTAGTGTAAGGGAAGTAGAAAATTTGGAGACTTTGTAAGTCTTTCATCAGGTTGTCTACCAGTGCGCTGGGAGGAAGCAGTAAAGGTGATGAGTTAGGGTCTCGGGAGGTGAATGTGCCTGCCCTTATTTAGATGACAGGGTCTTCACTATGAGGGGATTACGTGTATTTCTTTGGAAAATATGAAAAAATGGAAGACACATCTCCCCCTTCCCTTTGCATTTCTTGAAACTAGAAGAGTAATTCCTACATGTGAGTTCTGATAAGGAGTCGTGGAAGGAGGATAGGTGAAAATGCAAGATATGTGGAGGGGCTAAGGTATCCAGGTATGCATGGAAGATACTAGGTCTGTTGTGCTGTTGATTATAAGGATTGACTTTTTAACGACATGAACTTTCACTTCAGGTTCCCTTAGGAATGTCCAAAAGAATTCTTCACAGAATTTGAAATATATTCTATGATATGAGTGCTAAACGTTTACTGGAAACATATATTTCTAAATTTAACAAAACGTGAAGTTGGATTTTAAAGCAGTCCCTAGATGAACCTGCTGATAATTTATTCATACTATCAAACTTTACATTCTCAATTGAGCTTATTCTAGCATAAGGCACTTAAAATTAGGTCTTGTGGGTACTGAGGATTCTCACTAATTATTTAGTATATTGACAAGCTGCTTTTACTAATGTTATTAATTTGAGACAATTTTTAGATGCTCTACACTAGCTTTAGTAATGCAATTAGTATGTGAAGAATTTAAGTAATTTAAAGGAAATGCTGATAGACTCACTCTTGGCAGAAACATAGTGTATGTCATGATAGCAAGAAAGCATTTTTGACATTAAAGAAAGCTATTCCAAGTAATAATTCTGCTGTAGTTTAAAAATATAACCAGTGATCATGATGAGATCAGATGGGGTTTTAACCCCATGAGAGGTTAAAATTTTAATAAGTTGAAATTTTAATAAGTTGTTTAATAATAAACAACACTAATTATGTTGTTTACTTGAAAATTTTTTTTTACCTTGTCTGGAAAAATTATACCAGTCTCTTTCTAAAGTCTCAATTCATTTTATTTTTAGTTTGGTGCAATTATAACACCAGTTGCGTCTGTGTTTCCTGGACTTCAGAGTGAGGCAGTTCAGGGAATGCAGGGAAGAGGAAGGTGATCAGTGGATTATTTATAAGGGTTTATTTGCATTGATTATCACACATGTTAATCTGGACACGGTAACAAAGAAATGATAAAAGTAGTTCTATAAAGTTCTACCAATGTGGTTTTTTAGAAAGAGAGCTACAACTAATCATTAATTGCCTTTTGTTTCAAATTCAATCTGAGGGAAGTTACATATAGAGTAGATATTCTCAGGTTTAATAGCTTATGCTTTCTGCATTTGCGTTAAAGCATTCCATATTTAATAAAGTACCAGATAGAACATTACCCCCAAAAGAATCCTTAGAGTAAATGAAGATGAAAGGGAAATTACCATTTCTGAATTCCTATGGCAAATATCTGGCATTGAAAAATGTGTCTGAATGCAGTCTTTTGCTTTGCATTAACTATAATTCTTAACATTCAATTCTCCTTTTGGGGAGTTATGAAGAGAAATCCATGGATGATTACAGGCTATTCTTATTGGTTTACCCGGTAACTCTTTGTGAAAGTGCTTGTGTTTATAGTATAAATAGTCTCAACCTCTTTCAGTTTCTAGATATGTTAATTTACTTCTGGTTAGAGGTATAAGTTACTGCCCTTGTTTATGTTCTATTATCAGATGAGTACGAATACATGCCAGTTATTCAACGTTCTATTCCAATTGTTGACTTTAGAAAGTGAGCTCAGATTTAGAAAATCTAGACTTTTAAAAATAGTCATCACTAACTTCTAGTGAAAAATTCATTGAATAAACAGAAGGCAGATTAAATGATTATTTAAAATATGGGCAACCCACACATCTATGGACAGCTAATCTTTGACAAAGAGCCAAGAACATACAATGGGGAAAAGAAAGTCTCTTCAACAAATGGTGTTGGGAAAACTGGATAGCCACATGCAAAAAAATGAAAGTAGACCCTTACCTTACACCATGCACAAAAATTAACTCCAAATGGATTAAAGACTTGAATGTAAGACCTGAAACTATGAAACTTCTAGAAGAAAACATAGGCAGTACGCTCTTCCACATCGGTCTTAGCAACATCTTTTCAAACACCACATCTGACCAGGCAAGAGAAACAATAGAAAAAATAAACAAATGGGACTACATCAAACTAAAAAGCTTCTGCACAGCAAAGGAAACCATCAACAAAACGAAAAGACAACCTAACAATTGGGAGAAGATATTTGCAAACCATACATCTGATAAGGGCTTAATCTCCAAAATATATAAAGAACTCATGCATCTCAACAAGAAAAAAACTACCAACCCAATTAAAAAATGGGCAAAAGACCTGGACAGACATTTCTCCAAAGAAGATATACAGATGGCCAACAGACACATGAAAAGATGTTCAAAATCACTAACTATCAGGGAAATGCAAATCAAAACTACAATGAGATATCACCTCACGCCCGTCAGAATGGCTATAATTAACAAGACAGAAAACAATATGTGTTGGAGAGGATGTGGAGAGAAGGGAACTCTCATACACTGCTGGTGGGAGTGCAAACTGGTGCAGCCACTATGGAAAACAGTATGGAGATTCCTCAAAAAATCAAGGATAGAACTACCATATGATCCAGCTATTCCACTGTTGGGTATTTATCCAAAGAACTTGAAAACACCAATTTGCAAAGGTACATGCACCCCTGTGTTCATTGCAGCGTTATTCACAATAGCCAAGACTTGGAAGCAACCTAAGTGCCCATCAAGGGACGAATGGATAAAGAAGATGTGGTATATATACACAATGGAATACTACTCAGCCATAAGAAACAATGAAATCCAACCATTTGTGACAACATGGATGGACATTGAGGGTATAATGCAAAGTGAAATAAGTCAGAGGGAGAAGGTCAAATACCGTATGATTTCCTTCATTAAGTAGTAGATAATAACAACAATAAACAAACACATAGGTACAGAGATTGGATTGGTGGTTACCAGAGGGGAAGAGGGGAGGGAGGAGGGTGAAAGGGATAATTCGGTACATGTGTGTGGTGATGGGTTGTAATTAGTATTTTGGTGGTGAACATGATGTAGTCCATGCAGAAATAGAAGTACAATGATGTACACCTGAAATTTTTACAATGTTATAAACCAATGTTACTGCAATAAACAAAAAATTAAAAAATAAAATAAAATAAAAAATAAAAAAAGGAAATAATGCAATAAAAAAAAAAAAAAATATGGGCAATGTGAAATCTCCAGTAAGTTAAGTGTCAGGACTTACAATTAAGAAAACACCAAGTCAGAATCACATTATTTGTACAAATTGTAGATCATCATCATCACCATCATCATCAACATCATTATCATCATCAACATTTGTTGAGCCATTACCATGTCCAGAAACTCTTTCATGGATGCATTATTTTATTTAATTCTACCTCTTATGAGTTAGATATTATTAAATTATCCTCATTTTTCAGACTAGAAAACTAAAGCTCCAAGACGTAAATATCACTGAGACACAATAAGTAGCTGAGGCAGTTGTAACCCATGAGGTCTGAGCCAGAGTCAGCTCTGCTGAGAACAGAGCTCTGCATTTATGTGCCTTAATTATTCAACCTAGTCAATGTGACTTTGTCTCCCTTTCAAACCCATTTTTAAAGAAATTTATTCCCGTTTAGAACATTTTTCAGAAGTCTCTGGGATGCATTTTTAAAAATTTTTATGATGAACTGAATTTTAGCTTACTCATTTGCTTTTAATGAATTTTTTATTTACTAAATGAGATGTGGTGAGGAAATTGTGAAACTGCATTTAGTTTAAGATCAAGTCATTATAATTTGTTTTAAAAATATAACGTTTTGCAATATATACAAATATTGAATCATTGTGTTATACCCTGAAAACTAATGTTGTATGTCAGTTATACCTCAATAAAAATAATGTTTAAATTGCTTTCTTTTTGGTGCATTGGCACAAGAAATTAATCTCAGCATAAGAAAGCGGGGGGAGGTTTATGCTTTTCCTGTTTCTCTATTTAATTTTTTTCTGTGATTAAAAAATGGTAAATTCTTATTTCCACAGTGCACTGAATGCCAAAATTTCAGTAGTTATCAGTGAATACTTATATCCTTATCAATATATTATAAGTCACGTAGACTGACTTTGAACAAAATCACTCAACCTGTGTTTCTGAGCGTAATACTTATGTATACCCCAGATTTGGAGTCGCCTAGGGCTAGGTTTCTCCATAGCAATTTACCTATTGCTGGGTCCTAAAAATCACATCCTAAGTCAAGCGAAGAACTCATCATCCAGCAACAACCAGATAATCCTATTACAAAAAAAACAAGATACTCTCACCTCAGTTGTTTTGGGGGGAAAATCTACCTTGCATCCAGGTAATTGGATCAATAATGGGTGATAGTCCTGGCCACAGGATTGCTGCCTTCTGATTCTCTCTGATGTCATCCAAGCTTTTCACTCTTAGCACCTGGTTCAGATGTCCTTTTGGAATTGTTCTTACCTCTTCTTGTTTAAAAATCGCCTTCTCGAACTAGAAGGACTCCCAGCTAGGATATACAATGATGCACTGGGGCTTTGGGGGGAAAAAAAAGAGGAAGATTGGCAACAGATGTTAGCTCAAGGTGAATCTTTCCCTGTAAAAAAAAAAAACAGGCTTTAAAAAAAAAAAAAAAAAGGAATCCTGCTCTGCCAGCTCTCTGAAAAAAAGAAAAAAATCTCCTTCTCCAGTATGTAAAGTGTGATTCAGATGGAGTCCTGCATGGACTTAACAAGAGTTCCGGTTCTTATGATTTCAAACTTCTTTCAGAGCTCATTCTTCCAACTTTTAAAGCATAGAGCTAAATCTAAGGAAATGGGCTATTTTAAAACTTTTAAAGTTGTTCTTCAGTGGGCTTTTGTCCATAAGTGAGTTGAATTTATCAGATTCATTCATTCAGTGATATTTAATGAGCTACTATTATGTACAGGCACTATCCTAGGCTCTGGGAATATCAGTGAACAAATTAGACAAAACTTCTGTCCTCATGGAGTTTACATTCTAGTTGGGAGGAGACAGACAATAAACCACAAGCATAATAAGTGTATAAATAATAGAATATGTTAGAAGATGGTAAATGCTATGAAAAAGATGGGCGGAGTCAGGGGAGTTGGGAATGCTTAGGGTAAGGGGCTATAATTTTAAATGGGGTGGTATAGGTAAGCTCATTGAATTGACAAATTTACCTGTAGTTTGGGTTGTGTTTATGTTTTCATAGCAGTTTAAGGATTATAAAACAATATTTAGGACAGATATTTTTAATTACCATTTTGCAGAGGAAGTAACAAAGGCTTAAGGAAGTAAGCTAACATGGCCAGGGTAACAAAGCTAGAAAGTGGTAGAGCTAAGCCTTGAATGAGATCTTCTGACTCTAAGATTAGTGCTCTTTCCACTCTACTGCACTGTCATTAGTTCATATGAAAAATAATATAGTAACTGCCTCCTAAAAGAGCAGTATGCACTAACTCACCTTGAGGCATGATCTGTATTAATAATAGGGATTTTAAGTGCCTTGCCTACTTCAACCTGGCATTTAGCTGTTCGGTTTGATTTTTAGAGATTTTCTTTAGATGCTGTTTCTTGCTGCTTATTTTTAAGATTACTTTGAGCCAGCCCTGATGGCCTAGTGGTTCAAGTTCCACACGCTCCGGTTTGGCAGCCCAGGCTCGGTTCCCTGGGCACAGAACCACACCACATCATCTATCACCCAAGCCATGCTGGGGTGGCAGCTCACATAGAAGAACCAGAAGAACTTACAACTATATACAACTATGTACTGGGGCTTTGGGGGCGGAAAGGAAGAAAAAAGGAGGAAGATTGGCAACAGATGTCAGCTAAGGGTGAATCTTCCCCTGCAAAAAATAAAAGATTACCTTTTATTTTGCTTATTGTTGTTGCTGTTGATGTTAGAAGAAATAATAAAGATTTAAATATTTTTCTATGTATGGGTGTGGAAAGACTTATAAATGCCTTGAAAATATTCTTGTATGTTAGGTATAAATTTTGGTAACCTGATTCATAAAGTCATTATTATTTCAAATACGTAGTTTATGTGTATATTTTTCTAGGTTTTATTATTTCTCCATTTCTAATATTGTGGAATAAACGCAAAATACAAATATATGTAGTTTAAAAGAATAATTAATAAGGCAAACTACTGAGTAGCCATTTATTTATTTATTTAAACCAGCACTCTGTAAGTCGTCTCGCTTCCTTCCTCAATCAAAACTCCTTCCTTCTTCCACAAAGTTAACTACTATCCTGACTTGAGAGAGAACTTTTTTGGCCTTTTTTATAGTGTTATCGTCTACATGGGCAAATTCATTCCTAAAGCTATGGTTTAGTTTTGCCAGTTTTTGAACTTTATTGAGTGAAAGTATCTTGTACATACTCTCAGGTGACTTACGTCTTTTGCTTAAAATTATATTAGTGTATCAGCTATGTTGTTATGTTTAGCTATTGTTGTTCATTTTCATTGTGGTAGAATATTCCACTGTATTACTATACCGCAATTTATTTATCAATTCTGCAATTGATAACAGTTTGGAATATTTAGTCTTCCACTGTTGGGCTATTATGGACAATGTTGCCATGAATCATTTGTATATGTGTCCTGGTGCACATATGTAGACATTTCCTTGAGTATTTATCTAGGAATGGAATTGCTGGATTGGAGGGTATGCATATCAACAAATTTATTACAAGGTGCCAAAGTGTTTCCCAAAAGGATTATAATAATTTACACTCTTGCTAGCTATGTGTAAGGGTTCTCATTGCTCCACATCGTTACCTACAGTTCAGGCTACGGTTTTTGTCAGTCTCATGGGTGTGTAATGATATTGATTGTGTTTTATTTGTGTTTCCCTGATTACCAAGGAGGTTAAACACCTTTTCATATGTTTCCTAGCAATTTGGATTAACCTCTTTTGTGAACTATCCAAGTCTTTTGTCCTTTTTTCTGTTGATTTGTAGGATTCTTTATATATTCTAGATGGTAGTCCTCTCTGTTACAAAGGTCTTCTTCCACTCTGTGGCTTGTCTTTTCACCTTCTCAACAGTGTATGTTGATGAACAGAAGTTTTTAATTGTACTTTAGTCAAACTTATCAACGTTTTCCTTTATGGTTTGCAGTTTTTCTATTACATTTTTTAAAAGTCCTTCTCATCCATTCTATATTATCTTCTAAAGCTTAATAATTTTGCCTTTCACATCATGTCTTTAATCCACCTGGAATTGAGTTTTGTGTATAGTATGAGAGTAGGGGTCCATTTTCATGGGTTTTTTTGAATATTAATAACCAATTATCTTGGCACTATTTATTGAAAAGTCTATTGTACTCTTTACTGATCTGCAGTACCTCCTTTGTCATATATCAGTTTTTGTGTGTGTGTGTGTGGCTATCTGGTTAAAGAAATCTCCCTCAATTCCTGGTTTGCCAAGAGTTTTCAGTCATAAATGATAAAATGTTGAATTTTATCAATTTTTCTGCATTTATTCATATAATCATATTTTTCCACCATTTGTTAATGTATTGAACTGCATTAATTTATTTTCAAATATTAAATCAGCCTTGCATTTCTAGGATAAATCTAGTTTGTAATGTATTATACATTTAATATTTTGCTGGATTTAGTTTGCTAATAGTTTTAGTTTTTTTTCCTTACATTTATTTTTATTCATAAGATTGGCCTATAATTTTCCATTTTTATATTGTCATTGTTGTATTTTGAACCCAGAGTTATGCTAGCCTCGTTATATGAGCTAGATATACCTACTCTTATTTTATACTATAAAGTAGTATGTGTAAGATTGTAATTATTTTTACTTAAGTATTTGGTAGAACTCACTTGAAAAAAAAACAACAAAGCAAACAACTTTTGTAGGCCTGGTCATTTTGGAGGGAGGATTTTAAATTTTGGATTCAATTTCTTTAATCATTTTGGAATGATTTAAATTTTCTATTTCTTCTTGAGTTAATTTTGTTAAGTTATATATTTTTAGGATATTTTCCCATTTATGTAAATTTTCAAGTTTATTGGCATGAAGTTGTTCATAATATTCTTATTTTTTTAATGTTGGCAATAATTGGAATTATGACTCCCTTTTTTTATTCCTAATGTTTCTGCCTACTCTTTTTTCTTTTCAAATAGTTAGTATTTAGCTTTATGATACTCTTAATTTCTTCTCTTTTCATTGTTTTCTTTCTACTTTGTGTTTATTTTTCTGTCTTTTCCACCTTCTTGAGATGGATGCTTAGCTCAATAAGCCTTCCTTCTTTTCTAATATATGCATTTAAGACTATAAGTATGCCTCTTAGTACTGCTTTAGCTGCATCCCACATGCTTTGTATGTAATATTTAATTTCCATTCAATTACAAATATTTTCTAATTTCTATTATAATTTCTTCTTTAATTTGCAGGTTATTTAGAGCCATATTCTCTCAGTTTCCAGGTAGTGAAGTCATCAGGCCCTGGAGGGTTTTTTATGAGCAAGTTTTTAATGATGAATTCGATTTCTTTAATATAGAGTTTCTCAGTCTTGCAACTACTGACATTTGGGGCCAGATAATTTCTTATTATGGGGGGACTTCCTGTGCATTGTAGGATGTTTAGCAACATCTCTGGCTTCTGCCCACTAGTTGCCAGTAGCACTTTCCAAATTATGACAGCCAAAAATGTTTGCAGATATTGCCAAATCTCTTTTTGGTGGGGGGAGGAATTGGTGGCAAAATTACCCCCAGCTGAGAACCACTGCTTCATAGATATAAGGCTATTCCTGTTATCTATTTCTTGTCAAGTGAGTTTTTATAGTTTCTGTTTTTCAAGGAATTTTTCCACTTCATCTAAGCTATCAAATTTTCTGGCATAAAGTTGTTCATGATATACCCATATTATTCTTTTAATGCCTGCATAGTCTGTAGTGCTAACTCCTCTTTCATTCTTGATATTGGAATTTGTATCTTTCTTTTATTCTTGATCTATTCAAAGAAGCAGCTTTTGATTTCATTTATCTTCTCTATTGTTTTTGTTTTCTATTTCATTGATTTTTGCTGTTATACTTATTATTCCTTCTTTATGCTTTCTTTCAGTTTAATCTTTTCTTTTTTTCTAGGTTCTTAGGATGGGAACCTTAGGTCACTGATATGAGACCATTCTTCTTTTCTTTTTTTTTTTTTTTTTTTTTTTTTTTTTTAAAGATTTTATTTATTCATTTTTTTCCCCCCAAAGCCCCAGTAGATAGTTGCATGTCATAGGTTCACATCCTTCTAGTTGCTGTATGTGGGACTCGGCCTCGCGTTGGACGGAGAAGTGGTGCCTCGGGGCGCGCCCGGGATCCGAACCCGGGCCGCCAGCATCAGAGCGCGTGCACTCAACCGCTAAGCCACGGAGCCGGCCCTCTTCTTTTCTAATATAAGTATTTAATGCTGTGAATTTCTAAGTACTGCTTTATGTGCCTCCCACAACTCTCAATATGTTGTGTTTTCATTTTCCTTAAATTCAAAATATTTTTCACCTTTCCTGTGTGATTTCTTCTTTGACCTGTGGGTTATTTAGAAGTGTGTTGGTTACTTTCCAAATATTTGGGGGAATTCCCAGATATATATCTTTTCTGTTGTGGCCAGAGAACATACTTTACATGTTCCAATCATTTCAAATCTATTGAGACTCATTTTATGGCTCATAATATGATCTATCTTCATGAATGTTCCATGTGTGCACTTGTAAAGAATATGTATTCTGCTGTTGTTGGGCAGTATGTTCTATAAATGTCATTTAGACCAAATTGGTTCATAGTATTGTTAAAATATTCTATATAGTTTTGATTTTTTAAATCTGTGTATTCAATGAATTAATGAAAGAAGAGTGATAAAGTCTCTAAGTATAAACACAGACTTGTCTGTTTATCCTTTTAGATTTATCAGTTTTTGCTTTATGTGTTTTGAAGATCTATTTTTAGGTGCATCTACATTTAGGATTGTTATGTCTTTTTCATGAATTGACCTCCTTAACTATTATTCAATGTCTGTCTTTATCCCTGGTAATATTCCTTGTTACAAAGTCTTTTTTTTCTTTCTGATATTGATGTAGCCACTCTAACTTTCTTTTCACTAGTGTTCATATCGTATATCTTTTTCCATACTTTTACTTTTAACCTATTTATGTCCCCATCTTTTAATAATGCACATTGTACATCTTTTCCACTAGATTTTTTAACATGTTAATCATAGTTATTTTAAAGTCCTTGTCAGATAGTTTCAACACCTGAGTCATCTCTGAGTCTGATTCTCTTGACTTCTTAACTCCTGACAATAGTCTGTTTTATTGCTTTCCTGTCTTGTAAATTTTTATCAAATGCTGGACATTATGTATAAAAGAACATTGGAGATTGACATAATATATATTATTTATGCCTAGAAATAGGCAGGCTTTTTCTTCTGTTAGGTTATTAGTATGGAGGATTGAGTCAATCTAGTCTAGAGTTGAGCTCGGTTTGTCTTTTGTGGTTATTATCGTTACCTTCAATGCACCACTGACTTCAAATTTCTTTATCAATAGACTCCTGCTACCTCATGCTTAGTATGAAGCCTGGAGTGCTGTGTGACTGCAGCATGGAAGGCTTAACTCTCTGTGTTCTTGCTCCTCCTCCCACTGTAGTCTGCTGATGCGTGTTACTTGGTGAAAGGCATGGGATGGAGTTTGGGATTCTCTTGCTCTATCCTCAGTCTTAGGCAGTCCCTATACACTTGGTCCTCAGAGGTGGGGCTTTCTCAGTGTTTCTTCCCCTTCCCTTATTAACAGTCAAACTTTGCCAGATTAGTCTTGAGCAAGATTTTCTTCCACTCCAGCAGCAGACAGCTTTTGCTTCTGATTTTCCTCCAGTGGCAACTAATCTTTGCCTGGGACAAGGTAGCTGGAGTGTTTTCTCTGCCTCCCCGAGCAGCTTTTGCTTCATATGAGAGAGAGAGGTTCACAAATGGATGGGATTTCTTGCCTGTGTGCCGCCAGAGTTGGCTATCTCAAGTCTTCTGCGCTACCTCAGTCTGTCTCACAAGCACCCAGTGGAGGCTTGCAGAAATAGCTGGCAAGTGAATGTGGACTCCCCTTGTGTCTAGGGCTCTCAGATATTCTAAATGGTTATGCTAGCCCACACTCAGCATTTAAGAGCTTGAAACTTTCAGTTGTTTTCTTCCTACTTGCTTTTATGGCTACCACCTCTCCCTGCCATACTCTGTGAAAGAAGAAACAGTTTGGGTGTCCTGTCTCAACTTAGGGGGGCTTACCACCCTTTGGAATTCATTTCACCTCTGGGCTCAACTCTTCTTCCTCGGAGTATATAAAAGGATAATCTAGGTTAAAAGATGACTTTCTTGAGTATTTTTTTTCAGTGCCTTATACCAATTTCTTTAGTAATCTGAGAAGAAAATTATCAAGCCTTGTCTATTTGAATGAATCTAGCATATTTTCTCTCTCATTAAGGTGGTAAACATGAAACATCTTCTTACCTAATTTTATATCTTGGTTGTGATAATAATTGTTAAAAATTACTTGCTTTGTTTTGCTTTCAGACCAGTGAGTCAGATTTGAAAAATAATGAATGAGTCTTTCATAACAATGATTTTATGCCTTTGGAATACCTAACTCAACATTAAATAAATCAACATTTCAGAAGAACTCTTTATTTTGTTTTATTAGCCCAGGATGTGACATAAAGAGGCTTGCAGTTGGTTGAATTTATGCAAGTTGTTCAAAATATGAAGATAACTACTTTGTTTGTTTTTCCTTATGTTTCAGGTATCGGTGGTAATTTGGTGGCCATTCAGGCTAGCAGGATTTCTACCTACCTCCATTTACATAGCATTCCAGGAGAACTGCCTGATGAACCCAAAGGTTGTTACCACCCATTTAGAACTTTTTTTGGCCCAGGTATGTGCTTATGGATTTTTCATATTTTATTTCAGGAACTATTCCTCTCTGAGAATATAGGTAGGCAACATTTGTTGAATACATATTTTATCTGTGAATGTTGCACAACTTTTCTATTTCTGAGAGCTAAATAGATTTAAATTTTTTTTTCCTCCCCAAAGCCCCAGTACATAGTTGTATATTCTAGTTCTAGGTCCTTCTAGTTCTTCTCTGTAGGACACCACCTCAGTATGGTTTGATGAGTGGTGTGTAGGTCCGCACCCAGAATCCGAACCAGTGAACCCTGGGCTACCGAAGCGGAGCACGTAAACTTAACCACTATGCCACCGGGCCAGCCCCTAAATAGATTTTAAATAGAATAGATTTTGTTCACTAAATCTCAGTGATGTCTCAGTGATGTTGACATTGGAATGTCTTTCTCTGGGATGTCTTGTTTATGAGTCAGGAAAGAGGAACCTTATGCACACAAGTAAGCATTGCTAGGTGATTTAGGCAGACAAATGTACTGTCTTTCCTGTATGAATCTTTTTGGTCTTTCTAAACATAAGTGTTTGATCCCAAACAAACAAGATGAGAGGTGATAACCTCAGTTACAAAGAACACTGTGTTGTTTATGTCACCCAGACATGTGATTACCAAAAAACTAAGACCACAATTTTAAACCTCACAATTCTTGTCACATTTTTTCTGATGAAAATAAATGTAATTATTGACTTTTGAAGTCAATAATGACAATCAGAAATGCCCAGCCTTGTAATATCAGTGAAAGAACTCTAAAGGAAAAGTAAAATTAAAACATTCCAATATTTTAAAAACTTTATGTTTTTCTTTTGTCTTCCCTCTGTTTTTATGATAGATATTAAAGTCTGACCAATGTTCTTCATAGCAAGTTTTTATCAACCACCTTTCATTTAATTAACATACAACATACAGTCAAAATTTCAAAGAGTTAGGTAAATTGTAAATAGCTGAAATTTATTTTTAGCAATTGAATTTTACGTGATGCTATGCAATATAGTAACTAGAAAATAATTCTCAAATTTTAATAACTGTGACCTATTATTAACCAAAATATGATTTTAACAACTTTTACATTTTATATTACAGGAGTAAATAATAAGTCTGCTCAAGTTCTGCTGCTTTTAGTGATTCCTGGACATTTAATTTTCCTCTACACTATTCATTTGATGAAAAGTGGTCACACTTCTTTAACTGTAATCTTCATAGTGGTATACTTAATTGCCGCTGTGTTACAGGTAAGAGTTAAAACCTCTTGCAACCTCTTTTATGCTCAGACTGCTGTAAAACTATAACTATGTAAATCTAAAAGCACACGAGATATTTTAACATTTCAAAAATCAATGGAATGCTTTTGTGTTGATTTGATCTTCTTTAAACCAATAAGCTCAGGACTACTTTTAAAATGAACTGATAAATAGAACCTTTGGATTTCCTGTTTCCTGGATTCCATGTCTTCCTTTTTTTGTTGTCTTGTTTTGTATGAACACGTCTTCTAATAGATTCCTGAGAAAGAGTGCGTAAGAGTAAATTTTTTGAGCCTTTGTATGTTGTAAAGTACTTTGACACCATCAGGTTGACTGGATGTAGAGTTCTGTTTCTTTTAGAACTGTGAAGGCATCGCTTCATTGCCTTTTCACTTCTGTTACCATTGAGAATAGTCAGGTGTTCTCACTGCTGACCTCATTGTACATAAGTCCTTTTGTCTCCCTGGAAGCTTGCGAGATCTTCTCTTTTTTCCTCTTGTTCTTAAATTTCATGTTGACCTGGTTTGGGTGAATTTTGTCTGTTTTGTTAGTCATTGTTTGACACTTTCAATCTAAAAATTCATGTTCTTTAGTTCTAGGAAAATTTTTTGAATTACTTCTTTGATGATTTTTCGCTTTCCTTTCTTTCTGGATTTGTATTATTTGGTTCCTGGAACTTTTGCATTAAATTTCTTATCTTTTCTTATTCTTTATTTCTTTACCTTTTTTCTCTTCTTTCTGGGAGATTTCTATGCCTTTCTAAATCTTTTCTCTGTTGTGTCACTGAGGTTTCTGAAGAGAGTGGAGTTGAATGCATACGCTAAACTTGCCATCTTTATTATTAGGCTATTAATTTTAAAATTTAAGAAAATTGAGTTTATTTTCAAAATGTGACAAAATTTAAAAATTAAATAGTACTAAAGGGGTCTGCCTTTCCAATCACATTCCTCAGAGACAATAACTTTGAAATATTTTAGCTGTTTCTTCTGATATTTGTCTATAAGTTTTAAAGTAAGATAACTAAACTTTAGACTTTTGCTAATAGAAGTTGAGGATTTGGAGGCTATTATAACACCCATCTTTCCCATATAGTTATATCACAATTTTTTGTTAAATTTGTCATCAGTGTTTGTATGATTAGGCCTATGTAAACATTGTTTACTCTAGAGCTAGATGGTATACTAGGATTATATTTCCTTTTTGTGTACTTTATTTTTCTTGGGATTAATAACTGCATTTTTTCATTTGCATCATTTTCCGTAAACTTATCCTTAAGTTTTTCCAACTGTTTTCGTTTTATTTTAGCTTCTTAGGCTTGGCTTCTTGTTAAACTCTGTAGGATTGTTACCTCTCACAGTGAGAAATCCTAACCCCTTAAGAGATGCATTCAAATAATTCTTTGAAGAGGTAACATTTGAATTTGGCCTTCAAGGAGTTTGACATGTAGGAGTGAGGTTAGAGGATAGGTATGGAGACATTATTCCAGACCAAAGAAACTGCGTTAATGGCGATGATAATGAAATTAAGTGACATTTACAGTTTCCTGTATGACCAGCACTGTTCTAAGTCCATTACATGTATTCACTTAATTCTCACAAAAACTCTATGAGATTTGTTCTTTTGATGTAAATCAGTGATTTTCAAAGTGAAGTATATGCAAAACAATCAACTGTGTACAAGAATAAAAAATTAAAACTTCTATTTATATATTTTACCTCATTTGTTTAAAATGTCTATTTTCTTCTGTTTTTATGATTGTTTTGTAATAAACATAATGTTATCAGCACAGGTTAAATAAGTATGCTCAAATATTTTATACTAAAAGGGCTAAATAATCTAAAACTTTTGGAGATTACAGAGTTTAAAGCATAGAGATGAGAAAGCACAGAGATCGTGCCAGAAAGAGAAAGTAGTTTATACACAGCATCTAACTAAGAGGAGGGAGTTGATGAGATAAGGTTAAGAAGGTAGATTAGGGTTGATGTAGAGAGGTCTTAAATGCCGGGCAAGGGAGACTAGAATCTGCTCTTAAAATAACAGAACTCTTACGACTTAATTGAGATTTTTAACTTTTCTATAATGCTTTATAATGCCTGAGATTGTATTAAAAATCATTCATTTATTCATTCAGTAAACGTCACATTCTACTAGATTCAGAGATGGGTTTTAAATCCCAGGATGAATAAATTCAGACCCTATCCTCAAGGATTCAGCCTGGAGGGAAGTCTACCACATGAACAAATAATTATGTTATAATGTATATAATATAAATTCTGGGGATAGCTACATATAAAGTGCTTTCAGAGCTTGGAAGAAAAAGCAACTAACTCTACCTGGGAAGTAATATTTTTCTACTGTTCAGTAGGGACAAAATTTATTTCAAATGCTTTTTTACTGCTGGCCAACTTGATTGCTGTATATGATATGGTCATTTATTATAATTTATGTTCTCTGTGTGTAAGTATTATGAAAAAGATGCATTCCTCAATCCCATGGGAAGTGTTGAGAGACGATTCGTTGCTCTGTTGATAAGCATGCCATTTTTAGAGCATATTCCTCTTGCAACTCTACCTCTTAGTCTCATGGATTAATATAACGTGTATGTTTATGGTTCAGTGCCAACATGCCATCATGCATTATGTTATTTAAGTCAATGAAGGATATAAGTATTTTTTCTGAATTTATAAAAATATTAGATTTCAACCTATACTCGCCGTATATCTACATGTCTTTTTTTAACCTCTGACCTAAATTCTGACAAGTGAAAGTTGAAAAACTGGAGTGGAGGAAAGAGTAATTATTAATCTCTCTGTGTCACAGTTACCTCCTCTCTAAAATTTTGAGGATTAAATGAGTTACTTATATAAAGCTTGCTACGTACTAGATGCTATATAGGTGTTAGCTGACACTGTTGTTGTTATTAAAAATAGAATTGTAAGTGGTGAACCATTGATCTCTGATGGTGATTGGAAAATATTTTTTCTTTATTTTGTAGTGTTGATTGAATTTTCCATATATGTATCTTTATTTTTTTTTTAATTTTTTTTTTTAATTTTTATTTTATTTATTTTTTTCTGGTGAGGAAGGTTCACCCTGAGCTAACATCCATTGCCAATCTTGCTCTGTTTTTGCTTGAGGAAGATTAGCCCTGAGCTAACATCTGTGCCAGTCTTCCTCTATTTTATATGTGGGTCACTGCCACAGCATGGCTGACAAGTGGTGTAGGTCCGCACCCAGGATCCAAACCCGTGAACCCGGGCCGCTGAAGCAGAGTGCGCTGAACTTAACTGCTATGCCATAGGGCCAGCCCAACGACGTTTATTTTTATGGATTTTAGTGTTTATTTTCTCTGCAAGAATCAGATATCTGCCAGAATAGATCTTTGTATTTGCACCTGACATTGTGCATTATTCCAATGGAATAACTTAGAATCAGATTGTAAATTCTCAAATCAAATCTTCATGCTCTAACACTAACATACACAACACACACACAAGCACACACATTCACACACCTCTTTGGAGACCAAGGTTTAGATAAAAAATCTTGACCTTCCCCTGCCTGCCTCAATCCAATCCAAAGATAGACAGAATAAAGAAATACTTTTTAAAGACAAAGACTCCTTGACCACTTAAGACTCATCTTTTACTATTCTTTACTTGATTGGCTTTCTTTTTTGATCTGGGTTAAATTTATTTTCAAAACTTTAGTCTAAGTTCCAGCTCTTACTGAAAAATTTCAGTCCATACCATTCTCCCCATCCCTAAACTCTATATTTCAATTGACTATTATATAGCAAGGTTTTCTAATACACGTTTAATTTCTCTCCATCTAGATTCCCACCTCCTTGAGGGTAGAGACCAAGCCTTGTTCCTTTGGTATTCCCCACAAGGCATGATATAGTGGTTGTTTTTTGAATTCTTGGCATTTCACTCTCTTCCCAGACTAATATTCTTTGAAGAATCTTCCCCTCCACCCCCTAATTCCCCAATCAACTAAATGAAGGAAATGTGTTTGAAGGAGACTTGATATTGGACTTATTATAATGACATAGTAAAAATCTTTGCTGTATTTTTGCATTTACTCAGATGTCATCTCTTCCTGGAAGCCTTTCTTGAATACCTAATTTGCCCTTATTCTCTGTTCCCATAGTAACCTGTGAATACCATTATCCTAGCTTTTCCACATTATATTGACGTTATCTGTTTATGTGTCTGTCTCAGTCATTCTAGATAAAGGGTCTTTGTTTTACTCATTTTTACCTAGCCCCATCTCTAGCACTCAGTTAATGTTTGTTAAACTGAATGACTATTTCTTACTAGCTCTGTCTCCTCCTTCAGTGGAAGGAGGAGAAAAGTTTACAACTGTATTTAAGTCCCAGAAGTTCCAGAAAAATGGAAAAATCTAAATTTTCTTCTCCTTGCTTTCAATAAACACCAGTTTCCTCTCTTTCACTGGTATAGGTATTCAAAATAAAAGACAATGAAAATTAAAACACAACCCCCCCAAAATTCTATGAACATTCCATCAGAATTGTAAGGTTTTACTGAAATGTTTAGAGATGCAATAACTTGATATCTAGGAAAAGCACAAGGTAGGGGTCTAGATAAAGTAAAATTGAATTGATAATTGGTGAAGCTAAACGATGGTACATGAGAGTGTATGGGTTAATTTATACTGTTCTGTTTACTCTTGTGTATCGTTGAATTTTTCCATAATAAGGAGTTTTTTAAATTAAGGTTTTATTTCAGTTGTTAACATAGGAGTTTTTTTCAGAGCATATTAGCTTTCTAATCTTGGTCCTGTAGCTAACGGTTTCTTACTTCGAGTGAAAAGTAGAAAGTCAACTTGAATTTGAAATCGTTTGGGACTTAGAATGGTCAAGTTTGTGTCTTGTTTTGCCCTTAGCGCACACTAACTCCGTTTTTTGAAACTATTTTTTAAATTAAAAAATCTACTTACATGTATAAATTACGTTGTTTAGATATTTATTATGTGTCTTGCAATTAGAAGGAACCTAACAGATGTGTTTTTATGTGACTTTTTTTCCCCTTTGGTGATTAAGATTGGCCCTGAGCTAACATCTGTTGCCAATCTTCCTCTTTTTGCTTGAGGAAGAGTGGCCCTGAGCTAACATCTGTGCCAATCTTGCTCTATTTTGTATGTGGGTCACTGCCACAGCATGGCTTGATGAGTGGTGTAGGACCATGCCAGGGATCCAAACCCACGAACTCCAGGCTGCCAAAGCGGAGCGTGCCGAACTCAACCATTATGCCACCGGGCCAGCCCCTTACATGACATATTTTTATGTGACATGTAAAAATGTGTTTTTGAGGCCACTGAACCAGTCAGTAGATGTGATGAGCTGTGCTCTTACTCATGTTTTTGCCCAGTGCCCAACAGTAGTAAGAGTAATTGGAATGTGTCGAGGCCACAGTAATGTGCAAAAGGCATTCATATTTGGTACACCATCAGTCATATTGCATTTTGAGTTTGTTTTCAACAGTAAGGATGGGTTGACACCAAGCTAACCATCCTGTATTACCCATTATACCTTTTGTGCCATCAGGCAGCATTTACAAGACTGCTGGCTGTAGCTAAGGGTACAGTTGTTGGCTTTAGAACATAATTTTTCATCTATGTCAAATTAGCCCATTGAACCCAAAACTTTGATTTCATAGAACCAGAGTGTACTTTCTTCTACAAACTTAGAGACACTTGGACTCTTTCTCTCTAAGCACTGATTTCCTCTGACAAACTTCACATCTTACTTATTCACATGCTCCATTGACTGTTCAATGCCTGTTAATTTGTGAAATCAGAAGCATAATATGGAATTCCAGGCTGTGATGGACCTTGTTGACCATCCTTCTAAGATGTACAGAAAGGAATCTTGATATCTTCTTCAGGGCTTTCTGTCTCAATTCATTTGTTTGCTTATTCCCTACCATCTTTTTCAAAGATGTGGTACCTTGACAGCATAATAAGCCTGAGAAGGTACTAAGATAACTATCAATCAAATAAGCAGACTGGCAATCTCTTGAGCAAAGAAGGAAGAGCAGTACATTGTGGTTTATTTCCCTATTTTAATTTAAAGCCTCTATTAGTTCCCCTTTGTGTTTCAAATCCTAAATATGCTTCCTTTGTCTGTGAAAAGACAGAAGCATAAAGTTTGGATGACATATCCTACAAGAAGCAAAAAGATAGGCACTTATTGAGTATATTAATATTTTTCCTGCTATAAAATATCTCATTGGGAAGGAAAAATGAGAATTTTCTAGCCCTACAGGCCTATTGAATTACAATAACATGTTTGTTAGTATAATTGGTAAGCAATGAATCAAAACCATTTCTAAATGAAATTTTTAATTCCCTATTTTAGACACTGATTGTATCATACAGAAAATTAGGTTATTAAGAACTCAATTGTAGCAGCATCAAATTCCATGAGAAATTCATTGTGGAAGTTGGTTGTAGAAAACCTTTGCTCTTGGCTATATCTGTTTTTTTCATGTGTGAGAGACAACATGTTTCCTTTAAATGGTGGAATGACAACAGATTCTCAATATGTAAAGTTGAGGATTGTAAATATCAGGATTTTATCACTCGCATAGTACATATAGTCTTCCAAGCACTGTGCTAGTCACTGTACAAGAGAAAAAGGAGACATTGTCCCTGCCCTTGAGGATCTCCTAAGTTTTGAGAGGTTAGACTTAAATGCGTGAAACAGCTAGAGAAGAGCCTACGACTTACCTCCTCGTAACAACACAGTCTTCTTCCTCTGTAACTTCAGAAGCAAACTTTGTGCCTATGCCTGGCTTTCATTCTTTAAAAGTGCTTTAATAGATTTTTTTTGGAGGGGAGGATCAGAGTATATATTATAGCTGATGAGAAATTTGAATTAATATTGATAAATACGAAACTGTTCTTAGCAAAATAGTAATACTTATACTTCTTATTAATATAGTTTCAAAAACAGAAGTCTCCTTGGTTTTTATTACTACCAATATTTGGTTTTCAATTTTATCCTTACGTGCAGATTGCACCATCTTATATTTCCCAACAGATTCACATTCTCAAGAAAAATTATTCTCAGCAAATCCCAAGTCCACCTTAAATGAGCAAATGTATGACCCTCATAATAAAATTTGTAATCAGGATATTGATTAATGAATTTCCTAAATGTTTCTGTTTTAAAAATAATAGTTCATGGCCATTTTGAAACATATGTTTGCAATGTGAACATGACTATAACACAAATAGTACAAATTAAGAGCAAACATCTTCTGTTTCTCATCCGGTAGAACATGCTTGGGGCAGAAATATGGTCTGCGTACTGACTGAAAGAAGCATGACAACGTCTTAGGTCTGAAGTCACAATCACATGATTCAGTGTCATTATTGTAACTATGAAGACATAAAAATAAATATTTCCACAGAAGAAAAATATTTCTAAGCCAGACTGTCATCCCATACATTACAAAGGACAAAGGAAAGAAGAGGGAAGATAAGATCCTAATACGAAGAACATTGTAGAAAGATAAAAGCTCTTTAGATTCAGAGACCTGAGTCTGAATTTCTGCTCTGCTACTTATTTTGTGACTTAGCCAAGTTTCATAACCTCTCTGGCCTTATTTTTTTCCCTACCTCAGAGAATAGTAATGAGGACTAAGCTAATGTATATAAAGTACTTGGTAGAATTCCTGGAATATAAGTTTCCAATAATGGTAGTAGCTGCAGTTTATCATCATTATTGTCATAGGCATCATTTTTTCCTTCCTCTCTTTATTGGAGCTGGTTATTCAGTGCCCTGAGGCCTTTTTCATCTCCTCACCGTTCACCGTTCACCTTCTTTGCTTTACTGCAGAGCTCTTCTTCTTCTTCTTCTGATGAGTGCCCTTAGCTTCAGATACCACCCTTTCATTGCTAACTCTCAAATTGATATCTCCAGACTGGACTCCTATTCTACATCTCCAGTTAAATGTTGAAAAGATATCTCAAACTTAACATGTCCAAAACTAAATTCCTTACTTCTCCCATATTCTTTCCTGTATCAGGAGGGGTGGTGCACAAGTGGGTACAGTGAGAAGGGAAATGGGCCAGGCTTAAGGTGCACAAGCAAAGATCCCCTAAATCTCTCAGCCTTTAGCTGCTGAGCCTGTAAAGTCTCTGTGGGATGGGGAGAGCTTTACTCTATAGACTTTCTCACTCATGTTACTGCTGGTGCCCCGAATCCTGGCCATCACAGTCATCACCATTATCTTGCTACTGGTGAGTCCATGCAGTATAATAGGAAGACTCCGGGACTAGGAGTAACTATTTCCAGGTTCTAATTCTGGTCCCTTCCTGACTCTATGACTTTGGCTAAATCACAGCACTGCTCTGTTGCTTGGTTTCCTCCCTCATCACATAAAGGTGAAGATATTAACACCAAGGTGACCATATAACCATAGTCCAAACCAGGACACTTTTGAGAGTGAAAGGGAGCTGTTGATAATTATAATTAGAGTGACAAGCATAAACCATTACTATCCTGGGCAAACCAGGAAGTATAGTGACCCTAGCTGTCTCTCAAATCCCTTCCTGCATTCATGATGTTTGATTTTGTGAATTCTGACTCCTACACTAAAGATGATTGTTACAAAGCATTGTTGTACATAATTAGTAATGTATATGCTAATAGTAAAATAATCTGGTAACTAAAAGAGTCTATTAATATTAAAATCTATAATTATTACTAAAGTAATGTTAAGTTAAATTGGCCTTTATGGGTTAGCCAGGGAACCCAGTCAATACATAAAATGTTATTTTCCTGAAAAATCGTATTCTGAGTCTAAAGAGCTAATTTTGAATTGGTCTATTTTTAAGTTGAAGCTATCTATTTTTAAATTTGTTTGGCCTAAAACAGTCTCCTTTAGGTTCCCAGGTGCACTCTATGGTTGTAATATCTCTGTATTTTACCTGGAAGTCTGTATTCTCCTCTTTCTGCCATAATTTGACTTCTATTTTATAGTGTTCAGTTACCTCTTCTCCTGAGCTGTGACTTTTGAAAGGAAAAGAGTACTGGGCCTCTTATATATAAGCCAGTTCATCTCCTTGTCATTAACTTTTTCATTCTGAAAATTTTCCTTTTCTGACAGTTCCCTTCTCGAGGTTTGGTGATCTGAGCCGCTTTTTAAATATATATAAGAGTTTCAAAAATGATAATAGAAAATATTTATATAGCATGTATTATGAGCCATGCTCTATTCTAGGCTCTTTACATATATGAACTCACCGAGTACTCACCACAACCCAGTGAGGTAAGTTATACTATTAGTTCCCATTTACAGATGAGGCAGTTGACGTGGAGAGAAGTTGAGTGATTTGTTCAAGTCCACACAGCAAGCTGGAGTCTGGCTCCAGGCTACACTCCTAACCACTATGTTTTAGAAGAATAATTTCGATACTTTGTTTTCCTCTTAGTGAGGGTCATAATTTTTAGGATGGCAATTGCTGAAGGCTTAAAGCTCTGTTTTCTCTGGTTTCATTAGATCTTCACATTTCTTCCGGCTAGGAGTTTTGCCTCAGAAGGGCATTCGTTCCACAGAGTTTACACAGAATCTCTGCCTCCTGAAGTCAAGTAGGAATCCAGTCAAGGATATACATATGTCCTGAGTGTCCTGAGAGAAGGATGAAGTGCTACGGAAGTTCAGTGGTGGGAGAGGTTCTTCCTATGTGGGGAGGAGAGTTTTATAACGGATAAAATTTTGTTGTGGAAATGAAACATTGAAAATGTCATTTAAGCAGAAGGGAGTGGCATCAGGTAAATGAGAAAACTCAGGGTATTTACAGAAAATAGTAGGAAAATTTCTGGAGCATAGGGCTTGTGAAAGGAAGTGATGGAAAACAAGGTTGAAAATTACAGGTTGTGGCAAGATCATGAAAGATCTTGAAGACCAGACTAAAGAGTTCAGTTTATTCTACAGAATGATGATTTTCAGCCTTTTCTCCATTCCCAACAAACTTGAGAGATCTGAGGCATTCCTCTGATGCAGTGTGGGGTAGCATGTAAGGGCTTGGGCTCTGTTCCCACCACTCACTATCTGTGTCAGCTTAGGCAGGTAACCTCTCAGGGACTGTGTCTTCTCATCTGTAAGGAGAGGCTAAGAATAGACCTACCTCGTGGGTTGTTATAAGGATGAAATGAGATAATGCGGATGAGGTGCTATGGTCTTATTTTAATATCATCATCATTAGTAGTTGTGGATTACTGGGGCAATGAGTCTCTTACGGTGTCAGTGAGGGGCTCAGAACCTATGGAATCTAGCATTAAGAACCCCTACCATGATTCCTTGGAGTCATTCTTCTAAATAAGGAAGAATGTAGGCATGTGGCGGCAACATGGCCATAATTGGAATCCCAGGGTAACCACCCAATAGCTGAGCAAGTTAATTGGCTTAGCCTTGGGCAAGTTACTTAATTCCTTGGGGTCTTATTGTTCTTGCCTGTAAAATGAAGATAATGATTCCTCTTTGCACAGTGGTTATGATGTTTAAATACCTGGCACAGCGTAGGCCCTTATTAAATGGTGTGGTTATGTCTTTTTTATTACAATACTAACTCAAATCCTAGTCCCAGATGGCTTCTCAAAGGAAAGAGCTAAGCAACCAGGGGTTTTTAACCAGTTGCCTGACCTCACTCACATTCTTTTTTCGCGTCTTAGGATTTAAATCCACCAGATTCTAACTGGAAAGCAAGGATCTCTTTATTCATTCTGTGTGACTGTTCTGCTTCTGTCTCTTAATTGGTTTCTGTCTGTCAGCTTGGGTTGAGGGAAAAGTGTGAAGAGAATGATAAAGGAAATTGTGAGGGGAGGATCCACAGTTCCAAGAATTTTTTTCTAGTTGTAAAAATATCTACTTTAACTTTGGGAGTTGATTAATATGGTTACCTTAAGGTAGGAAGTTGAAACAGGTGAATTTTTGAGATTCCTTTTTAGCCTTGTGATTGCATTTTTGTGACACAATAGTGTGATTATGCTATTATAGCTTAGGTTGTAGGGTCTTAAAATTGAGATGCTTTCCTAAATCCATATTTATGATTAATTCTCTAGCTAGGTATGCTTGGGCTCCAGGCCAGTAATGCACAGAAAATGAAATGACTGCCTGCCTCATTGGAGGCACAGCCTGCTGGATCCCTGTGTAGCAAGGCATTGAGAAAGAGAGCTCTTTTCAGTCTTGTCAAGCCTGGTGAAGATGAAGGTAGGAGCAGAGAAGCTGAGCCATCTTTTTCTAGTGTGATGGTGAGGACGTTACTGCCTGTGCCCTGAATCCTGCTGAGATTGCAAACATGGCTTAGAGGAAGTTTCACATCATCTACAAAAAAGTCTTATAGCATAGCTATGTGAAAGCACTAATTGAAAAGCATAAAAACCATTACTCAAGGAATTTGCCAGAATAAAATCTTGGTTGTGACCCTAGAATATTCAAAATGAATGATTCTATCATTTAAAATCTTTAGCTATTTTTTAAAATAAATATTTAGCTCCATACAACTTTTTTATTTTAAAGGTAAATGTCAGTGTTAGTTCTGCATAACAAAACTAATCTAAATTGTTATTTTTGTACCATCTAGGGAAATATGTTAAAGCAAAAAGTCCCTAAAGACTTTGCATTTATTAAAAGGGGCGTTTAAAGGATGTCAAAGGATAATGAGACCATCATTCAGTATCTGAAATAAAAAAGACAAAGTTAAATTTATTGCTCACTATTTTAAGGGAGCTATGCTGGGATCAGGCAAAATCTCTCCAACCAGAGCAAACTGCTTGTCTTATATAGGGTTTTAGGGAAGTGTAGAGTTCAGGGATTGGCACATGTCCAAAAGCTTGAGTAGGTTGACGGTCATCTGTAGAAGTATGGTTACTTGGTGGTGACTGCTGCTGTTTGGTTGGTCCTCAGAGGTGTATTTATTGAACTGGATTTGTTCCTAATAGGCCACTTCAGAAGCAAGGACTATCATTGATTGGCTGGCTTCTAAAACATATTCAGTAAAGCAAGTTGTTTATTCAGTGAATTAAAACCAGTTCTGGCGGCTTCTTGTTACCATGGCTGAAGAACAGTCTTTTCCTAGGAATGTGGGAACTTTTTTACATTCTCAGTCCCCACTTATGTTCTTCACTAAAAGCTAGAGGATATCATTAATGATTGTCCAGACCTTCACCTCTGTTATTGATTCTTCTTGAAGATGGGGTTTCATTTGTGAAGATCTGATATTCAGTTTGAGTCAATCAGCATAATTTCATATTTTTTTGCCTTTGAATCATTTACTGAAACATCTGCTGGGACAGTGGCTGTGTTGAAGCATATGAGAGACTGGATAAAAATCATTAAATGACTGTGAGATAAAAAAGAATAATTAGAACTATTATAGGAAGGGACTAGAATACACTTTACTACCATAACCTAAGATTTTTCAGTCCTGACCAAGAAAACAAGTCCTGGTGATTCCCTAGGCAGCCAGGATGCCTTATCTTTTAGCTTAGATCGAGATTGTCTTATTTCACCTGAAACGTTAATTCAGGTATAACATGAAGTGTTAGCAATGGTTGTGGTTGGCCAAAAGAAAGTCCAAAACCATTCTGTTATCTATAACTATTCCTATTATTTTGATAGTCTTGGGTGGAAGCTGTCTACTTTGTGTGATCATCTCTTTGTTCTAAGAATCTAGAGTTAATAGTCAACCTCCTTGAATCATCCGCTTCTAGAAGTGCTCTGGAGAAGCTCAGTTTAGGTTCTGTAATGGTATTATTTTCCGGCTCTGCTAAGCTCCCTTCTATTTTTTTCCAGAGGATAGCAGAGGATGTTGCTAGTTCAGGCTCTTTCAGGGATTATGTTTTATTCATCAGCCTAGACTTGGCATCCAGCCCCTGCCTGGTTCAATAAATATTTATAAAATGAATATTCAGCTTTATATTATTCTTGGATTATTTTAGGCATTTCAGTTATGTTTCTTCATTTAGATTCTGATCTCATTGAAAGCAATAACTGTGTTATTCTTCTCTGAATGCTCCAGAAAGCTTATCACAGTGTTTTCTATGTTGAGTATAAATAAATATTTGTTAAATTGGATTCAAGATATATTGAGTGTACTTTGTTTGGGTAATAGGGCAAATACTTGGCAAGATTCCTCGTCTAAAAGAGAGAAAAGATCTGTTGGAAAGGTGAAACATACGCATAAAACAATTTGAAGATGATGCTTTTTTAAAAAGCAGTATTACATGCTTAACAAATACAAATATTCTATAAATGACTTGTGTTGTAACAATGTAGATTTTTTTAACATCTTAGCCACTTAAACAGAATGCCAAACTTTAAAGTTATTTTTAAAAGTAAATAAAGTTTCATAATGAAATACTATACAGGAGGGATAATGAATGACCTACCACTTTATGCAACAATATATTTACAACAATATTGTGAATCTCACATACATAAGGTTGAGCGAAAGAAACCAGAAACAAAAAGAGCACATAATATATGATTACATTTATATTTAGTACAGAAATAAGTGTTAACAGTTAAAGAAAAAAATAAGTAAATGAAGTTTGATGACTTCTGCCAGAATAGAACTGAGGCAAAGTAGGGAACAACAGGTTGTGCCTTCTAATTCAAAAAACGGTTTGGTGGCTCCTTCTCCCCCACCCCCACCACCATTTGACAAGCCACTCTTCTTTAATACTTCACTTAGAAGGAGAATATGAACTAATATTTATTATGTCTGTTAACTGCCAGACAATATGTATTTTATTTAC